>NW_020450852.1:485406-565494 GCF_003343035.1 Apteryx rowi
GGGGGGGACAGCTCATTTTTACTGAGACCTTTGCTGTTATCTCTTATGCATAATTATGTAAACCTGTAGATGGAAAATATCATTAATACCCATTTGTATACAAATGCATGTTACGTGGTTTATCACACATACAAAAACAAAGAAGGAATGCTGTACTGAAGCTGCCTTTTCTCCTGATACTAATATTTGAAATTAAAATAATACTCAATTAGTGTGGCATGGGTAACTGCAAATTGTATTGTATTCCAGTTTAAAACTAGCACGCTGAGTTGAATGCTAATCTTAGCAGCAACTCCTGTTTGCTGCTAAAACATGCCTATGAAGTCAGGTGTCTGTAGGTGCTCTTTCTGCAATAGCAGGTGAGCTGAAGTTAGGCTGGTAACTACTTACCCATAAGACACAGGCATAGTTAATGGAAGGTTTATGTAAAGTGTCCAGAGCATTATCTGTGACTACAACTTATTTAGGTAGCATCTGCGATGTGTTGGACACTTCAAATCTATTGAACTTGCATTGATTGTGGAGTGGGGGGAGGAAACAAAAAAAAAAAATGCAGTTTTTGAGTGAAAATGGGTGGTTTGCCTCCTGTTTCATGACTTTCAAATAGGCAATGTGCTCTTTGCAATGAATGCAAGAGTTTGATCATGGGCTTCCCTGCAAGGCTCATGTGAGGAAGCATTGCATGCTTGGGCTGTAGGTGAAGGTAGATGAAGGTGCATGTAGGAAGATGAAAGGACAATTGTTCACCTTTTAACTGCAAACAAATGAGAAAGGAGAAAAACAAAGGCAAGAAGTGAGAGTTTAGACTACATAAAGTGTAGAAGAACCAGTGAAAAAGATTGAAGAGTTAGCTTGTAAGAGTTTGCCCTTGATTCTTTTATTCTTCTACTCCTGTTTTTTCCTTATTCTTCCTCTGAAAATACTAACAGCTTTTTCTCTAAATATTAATTTGTAGTTCTAAACAACACTAGACACCTTCATTGATTGGTCTCAGCATGCTTAAAAAAGAAGAGACTCTTATCTTTTTGGTAGGTTACAGCTACTTACTCAGTTCAGTTCATTAGTGACAAATATTACCACAAAGGACCTGGGAGCCTCAACCTGATAATGCAAAAAGTAAAATTTCCATAAATAATCATTTATCACTGTAAGGCAACTTTGTGGCAGGTCCAGCAGAGTTAGTGGCAAAACCCTGGTTTCTTCTGGTCAACAGCAAAATACCAGTTGATGTCAGCGTGCCAGGAGTTTGGATCAGGACCTGAATATAGGCTAGGGAAATCTGAAGTAACCTTTCAAATAGGAAAATGCTTCCCTGTAGAAGTTCAATGCGTTTTGGAGCAACAGCATGGGGAACCTTGCTCTGCTGCCACCTTTGCAATTAATGTGTTATTAATAAATTACTAAAAAAGTTAATAACTAACTTCATGCCATTGATCTGGTTTCTCCTGGAAGAAGGAGGTTCTTCTGGCTTCTCTGAGCACAAGGCAAAGCAAAGAGAACAAATGTCCTAAAATAAGAGAGTGGAGTGGGAATGACAATGTAAATGTCTATGAAAAAGGAAGAATTAGGTCAATGGGAATACTAAAAGCTTTCCGGCATGGTGTCCTGCTAATGATTGTCATGCCAATCATCTTACTGATGTGCAGACAGTTTAAACATTGGCTTTTTAAAATTGAGGTGAAACTAATTAACCAGCTGCTGTCCCATGGTTCTGCTTTGTCAATAGTTAGAGGACCCCCACACAACCTGAATAAGAAGAAACAATACTTTTCACCCATAACTTATGGGGGGGGAATTATATTAAAAACCTGAGATCTGCAAATAAACACCCATGGCTTCTGTTACCTTTTTAATAACTGCTGATTGGAGATGTCATTTAAAGTTCTCCTCTTACTACACTGAGTTTTTCCAGCCCTAGTATTGGGGGAGGCAGCAGGGAGACAATACAAGTTCTGGTAAATACTGGGATGCTGGTATACACTGATGTAGAAGACTGAAGGGAAGGCATCCTGTAAGAATGGAAAGGAAGAACTTCTGTCATTTGTTTATGCAAATAAATATGAATATCCTTGAATAATCATGAATAATCCTGTGCAATCAACAACTTTTTCTAGATCAAGTTGCCCTGGACATTAGGGTTTGCAATATGATACCACAGATTTGACAGAGTAACTAATGAATCAAGAGAGCTTAAGTATACTTAGTTTACCAAAAGAAAATAGGATGAGATGAATACTTACCTTTGTTCTTATTCAATCTTCCCTCACAAAAATTAGTACTGAGTTACTGGTAGTTTGCCTAAATAAGGACTAAGTTATTCTTCCCAAATCTGTTGGACTCTTTAAAGGCATTGTTTAGCAAGGTAAGTAAATAAGAGATGACTGAAAAATGGAAAATTAAAAAAAAATCAGTTTACGACTTTTTTTGAGAAATCCAATATAGAAAAGGGGAAAGGACTGTTTGTACTGGACAATGATAATAAATCAAGAAACAGTTGGGCACAAGTTCAAATGAAACACAGCTAGAGAAAGCTGCTGGTGCTTACCTGTGAATCTTAGCTCTAGTACTGCAGGTTGACTGTAAACTCGGTTTTAGCACTGCTGGTCAGGCAGGCTTGCAGCTGCTTTGCATCAGCTGATCGCTGCCAGCAGTTGCAGCAAGCCTGTTGCAGCACCCTGGTGAACCCAGCCCTTTATGTGGTTATTCAGATAATGCTTTCACACAGTATGTGGGCGATCTTGGTACAAATGTGTGGGTGACAGCCTGGTACACAAGCGCACTTGTCTTGCCTTTTCTTAAACTGTGCAAACTTCTGCACAGCACCGAACTGCAGCCTGCAGGCAGCCCCTGCTCCTTTTGGGATGCAGATTTTCCCTGCTGTGCTGGCAGTGAAGCTTGTTCTGCTTCGGTCTCACTCTCCTGGATAAAGGCTGCTGGGTGTGTAAACATGTGCCAAACTAGGCAGGAGTTATGTTATAGCCAAAAATCCAAGAAGGATCACAAGGAGACCACCAAACTACTCTTTTGTAACTTGCAGGAGGCTGAGTTCATGTACTGAAGTCCTGTACATCAGTGCACTGTGCTCTTATTACCCAGGCGCTTTTTTTTAAAACTTTTCAGAAGAATGGTGTTTTTGTGCCTCTATCAGTTCCCTTGTTCCCCTTTGGCTGTGCTCTGGCACCCATTTGACCCAAGCTGGCAAAGAGGTGAAGATCTCATACTTTTTCCACATCTTATGCAAATGTGAGGAACGATTAGAGAATAAAATTAAAAATTAGTACTATCTCTTTAAAATATATATATATATCCTTATCCCTTATGGGGGGTAACTGTCTCATCAACGGATCCAGATTTGGCTCTGACCAGCCACAGCACAGCAGTGACATGTCACTCAGGCAGCCACCAGGTAGTGCTTTTGAAAGGGAGATGGCATTAGGGGCCAAAGCTGCAAGAGAAATCTGGGGCTCACCAATAAAGGCCTAGAGCACAAATACCTAGGAAACGGGTTTCTTTAGTCCTGCAGTTTATGAAACGGTTGGATTTGTCTACATCTAGAATGTTCTAGTCTTTGCCATAAGGTGTTTTAATTTAAATTTAATCTTTTTTTGTCAGTCAAAGTCAATTTTGATAATTGCAAATATACATATCTCTTCCTTCCTGTTCCTTAGTTACTACATATAGCTACCTCTGCTGTTATGGTTTCAGATTTTAGTGTGGTGTTCATCCTCAATCGGGGAGAAGCAGGATCGGCACTGGGCAAAACACTGGTACCAGAGCTCCTGAAAGTGGTGGAGGGACCTCAGCACCCCGCCCTTTGGAAAGGGCGGGATTGCACTGATCTTGCTTCTGTTTATTAGTACTGTGCTCAACAAGTCCCGCTGTTATGACAGTAAGCAATTCTGAGACTCCCTATTGCTTGTACAGCAACACTGTAGAGACCACTGTTGTTGTGTGCAACTCGTGTGAAGCCCTAGACAGTTGTTTAGATGTTAGTGCATATCAAGCCAACCATCTRCATGTGTAACAGCCAGTAGGAGAAATACTCCATACAGAGTAGATCATATGCCAGGGCCACGGATGGGGGGTGATTAACACAGTATGTGATCTGACTGTCCTCGCCTGGAGCGAGGATCTGGAGCAAGATACAGTTTGCCTTTTTCCCAACATGGTGCTGAGCCTGTCGGAGGAGCAGGGAGATGTTATTGGCTTGGTGACAAGCCCTGATGCCCCTCAAACACCGCTTTCCACAGCGAAACCTGAACACCCTCTGTGAACTGGTTCTATGCCTCTAATACACCTCCAAATTTAGATTATCTAATGTGAGCTCTTAAAGCTGCCGGTAAACAAGATTATAACAATTACTGGTGCAAAGCAGTGTGTTAGCACCACGAAGGGAAAGTCAGGGAAGCATGGAAGATCATTAATTTTTCCCATGATGTTTGACTCAGCATGTGATCTTTTGGCCAGGAAAATGCTTGAAGCAGTGTAGTTAGTAACACTTCTCCAAGAGACTGTCATAACCATACTTTAGACACTGAGTCACAGATGTTTACTAAATCATCATCACACACACTCGTTTCTAAGAATTACACAGAGATGGGTTCAGTAAGACCCACTTCTTGAATGGCCTTTTCTGATAGCAGACACCCTGTGTATAAAAGCTCCCCATACATTTTCCTGCAGTTCAAATTACAGTGCTTGATTAATTGATTTGACTGGAGAGAATGCACCAAGTAAAGTTCAAATGGAAAGAATAAGCAGCTGGACACATGTTCACTCTCTTTCACAGTCTTGTTAGCTCGCTTTGGCTGATGATTTCATGCATGCTGCGGTACTAAAGTGTGTTCAGAGTGCTGTCTCATTGAATATAGATAATGTTCTCATAGCTGTTGGAAGTGTGAAACAAATTTCATATAGGGCCAAATTCTAGTTCTGTTGATATCTGTGGGAGAATTGCGCTTTCAAGGCAATCGGTATTTGGCCCTTGTGATGTCCTCTTTGAAAGCCTTTCTTTTGTTTTCTGCTGGAAATGGGCATTCTGAAAATATGCTGTGTATCAGAAATGTACTTTTATCTTTGCATATATAAAATTCCTCTTACCAGAATGATTTTTGGAAAGCTTGTTAAACGATTTTTCTAAATCATTCATATGCAGCACTCATCTGAAAATTGTGGCTTATACTCTCTTAAGGAAATGGATATCACAAAATTTCAAAGGAGTGGGAGATGGTTTTTGTGTGGTAAACATAATTCCTTCTGCAAGTCCCAACCTAAAAGCTAGCAAAGCCTGGGGTATTTCCGTGATAGTTTGCTATCTTGTGTTTTTCACTGCGTGCTATACTCTGTCGGGAAGAGGAAGAAGAAATTTCCCCATCCTCTCCCCATGCTGTAGCAGTATTTCTTGTGGAGGTTACTTGCTCTAATGAAGTAGTGGTACCATGAGAGTGAAAGCAGCAGAACGCCATGGGCACCCGACCCGTGACGCTGCTCCTCCTATGGAGGAGAGTCAGTGATGTGTCGGAAACAGCAGGTCTGTTCCTAGCGTGCCTTGTGTATAACCTTGTGTGAAACGGTATCTGTATTAATTACTAATCTCAAGCAAGCTGTCAAGGCCTGACTGAACAAGCAGAGTAAAAGATAATCCCCCCTTCCCCCTCCCCAAAAAAAAAAACCCAGGACCCCACCACTCACAGGAAATCCAGCAGCCACCTTGCTGCGCTTCCTCTCATCACTCTCCAGAACTGTCAATTGCCCATTTAGGAGCATGAAATGCATTTTCCCTCCAGTCCTACCAAGTTGTTCCTTCACTGTCAGACTATATTCCTTACTGGGCATTTATTGTGGAAAGATGAAGGACAGTTTTGCTCTGAAGATGGAAAGCAGAAGTAAAGGTTCACCTTCAGAAATGGAAAGTGGTGAGTGAGGTTTAGACCACACCTGCACTAAACTGGTGGCTAAGCTGGAATTTATGTTGATGAGATCTTAAGAAATGGCATATTACTGCATTCCCCTCAGTGTCTGTCTCTCTCTCTGCAGCCCAAACTTTGATAATGCAGATGTAACTTAGGTTTGTAGATCAGCAAAATGATGACTAAAAACATTTTTTCTTTTTAAACAAATTTTGTACAAAGCTATTGTAGAACACAATCTCTGTAGTAGAGAACTTGGTCATGGCTGATACAGCTCCTACTTGGAAGAGGCCTCCCTTTAGATGTTGTTTTCACTCTTTACTATGTTTTTATGGCAGGAAAGAACAATAGGGATATGAAGGTTCATACTTCACTTTTGCATGCATACTTTTTGCAAAGGGGGGGGGGGAACAAAACTCCAGCTTCTCCCAGGGTAAGAAAATAGAATAAAAACATGCCGATACTGATTTCAGAGATGTAAAAAAACAGTTGATGAATCTTGGAAAAGCCCACCTTCTGCATGGTCACCATTGCAAATACAACTGGTCTGTACTGCGGGCTTAACTCAGCCCACCTATGGGTACTGGGGAGCCTCAGGGGTCTGCAGAGCAGATACAGGGCCATCACACCAGGGGTGCCACTGCGCCCTCCTGCAGCGTTGGGTGTCTCCAGACCTTCATTGCACTTAGCTAGAACATGTAGTTAGATGAAACAAGCTGCCTTTCATTCCTCATAACTAGAGAAGAGGCATGAACAGTTAGATTTTAGGTTAAAACCCAGATGAGATGAATTATATTGGCAGTATGTATATACTCTTACATGTCCGTGGCTGGCCTGCTGCAGCCAGAGACAGGCTGGTGTGAAACTGCCGAAACTACAGCAGCCCTAGGAATTGCTGGGCTGAACTACTCCAGTACAGAATAAGAATGTGTAATAAGATTTAAAAAAAAGTATTGGGTATCTGATGTAGTGCATTATGCTAGATTTAATTTCTAAATCGGGTTTCAAAAGTCACCAAGTAATTTCTTTAAAATACCCAAGTGTTTTCAGTTGAGCTGTGAGAAGCGTACGCTGGGGTTAGATGGCTCACTGACTGTTCCTCGTACAGACCACAGTGCTGCGGGAGGACTGGCAACAGCTAAAAAGTTGTTGTCAACCTGGGCAGTTTGAAAGAAGGTATTTGACCTTTTTATTAAGTGTTAGAAAAGGGACACCAAAGCTCAAACATAGCACACTTGTGTTAGTCTTTGTGTCAGATCAAATAATATGGATATCTATAGATCTAAGTATATTAATGGCTTTGGGTTTTTTTTTAAACTTTAAAAAAGAAGGATGACTAAAATTTGTACATGTAGCTTGACAGTATATTTTCTTTTAAGAAAATCTGGGAATAAAAGCAACACTTATGTACACTAAGCAGATGTTTATGATTAGTTCTTGGTTAACATCACCCAGCTGGCCATGGATGGTTTTATGGAGGAGAGAGCATTTGAGAATGTCACATGTTTATATAAATTGAGACTATGGCAGTCATGATGCAGGGGCAAAAGTGCTACATTTCCCATTTTAGGTAACTCTTTCAAATCACATCATATGACAGTCTTCACTCTCATATGTAGTCACTAATGCAGTGTGTTTCCAGTTCCCTGTAAAGCTTGGATGCATGCACTGAAAGCAACTTTATGCATAATGGTATTATCCGTAGACATGCAATATATGGATCTATATCTATAAACATCTGTTGTCAAATTTAAGGATTTAAATCAGGTAGTAAGATATTAGAGGCATTCTTATTTTTTGATCAGCTTGTGTTAGTTTAAAGATACTTAGTTGTAATCACACTGGCTTGAATATAACTTGCTGTAGGTAAGACATAATCTTCATAATATTTATTTTAAAATCAGCTATTAACTCAGCAACTGATTTGTGTCATTTCGTCATTCTATTTTTAATTTCTATATTAACCTACTGAAAAATCACTTTGCAACTAGTGTAAGAAGTTATTTAGTATACTGCTGTTTGCATTTTCAGTGACATTTTTCCAAGGTACTTTCCTATTGCAGACTACAAATGGAGAGGAAAATCTTCATCTGGAACTGTCCCATTAGGAGCGTAGGCCTCTGTCATACAATGAGGGGCTGGAAAATTCTATGCACATATTTAACATTATTCATGGGATTAATCCTATTGTGCAAATGAATATGCGGACAAGCAGAATACAGGAGCAAGCTTTTTTCCATGCATCTTTCATACCATTGGAGAGTTTCTAAATATGATTAGGGAACACATGGTACAGATGCACATCAGAAAGAAATGTCTGCTATGTTATATTAAAAGATTATATTATAAAATGTTTCACTGTAAGAGTCAAAATTCTAATTACTGCAAACATCTTGGCCTACGGTACCATAAAATCAAATGTGATATTTTAATTAAAGCTACGGGTTGGGGGATAAGCTACGATATTTTAGAAATGTGATGTGTTCATCACAGTGCTTTCCAAATGTTCTCCTGTTCATGGAAAACATGCCTTTATCCTGACAGTTGGTTTTGTTGAGATTATTTTCAGATCACATGAGCAATCATCGCGGATGTAAATAATAATTTTGTATGTGATATCTGCCTTACAAGAGTTAAAGTTACAGAGTTAAAGTTTTTACAAAGTAGAACTTATTTGCAGAAATATGTGGCAAGTATTTAGTTCCTAGTTAACAATAAATATTAAATCCAAAACTGCTACTACTTGTTAGGAAGGCTGAATGAACCTGTCACTTGTTGGACTTGTTTCTTGATGGAGTTTAGTTCTTCAGAAGAGTTTTGTGCATTTTCACTGTGTGTTATGTATATAAATGTGGCCAATTCTAATTCCAACACATATGAAAGAAAGCCTATCAATTTATTTCAGTGGATTTTTGTCAGCTTTTCAGTGTATCCATCTGGTGCCTGGCTCTTCTGTTCCTACCTCAGTCCTTGTATCAGTGTTTCACCTGGCCCTGGCTTCCCTATCTCTTAAACAAGAATAAGGATATTTCATTAGAAGGCAATGTGAGTTGTTATAATGAAAGCCATTGCAAACACGATATGTTGTTCGAGTTAGGTGTAGAGAAAAAAGGAAAGGGGAGAAGCCTGTGTAATGTGAAAATTTTCTTCTACAACTTCTAGTTCCTCAGTCTCTTTTGAGGAAATCTGGGGGAGAGTGTTCATCATCAAATCTAAATAGAGACTATTTAACTTCTTCCATGCTAACTGTGGCTGTAGTATTTTTAATTTGTTCAGTTCTGAGGTGTCTTTCTAGTATGTTAGTGTGAAACATGTGCCTTTTGAAAATATTCAAAGAGGATGGTATGGGATTTTAATTTAAATGAAGGGCTTTGAACATTTTCTTTTTAGAATTGTCAATTAAAAAAGGGAGGGGACAACATTTTTCTTTATTGAGATGGACTTTAATTTTTTTTGATATCTGTTTTTCATTCCCTGAACTTCATGAGCACGCAATCACTTCATTATGTCTTGTTTTATAAATTTGGAAACAAAGCTAAAATGAAGTAGCTCTTAAAAGAGGAGCAAAATTAACCCACAGAGCAGTTGCATAGTGTCGAGAGTCCTTTAGCCAGCGCTTACTGTGGGCATGTGCATAGGTGGGAACAGTGGTGGTGAGAGCTGCCTGGGGAAGGGTGAAGGGGACTTGCTTTTCATGGGGACAATACAGTATCTGAGTTTCTCACATAAGCGTCGGCTTGATTTGCTCATATGTAAAATGGACATGTCACTCATGGGCATCTCCCTATCAGCTCAGAAGGGATGGTAGGTCCAAGTTCATGAACAAGATGTTTTTGAGGGTTTGTGCGTGAAGTTAGCAGAATGAGTACAAGGTTTAGAACAAAATGTCCAGCCTCCAATAAGCAAAAGCTAGTTAAGCGTTTTCCTGCTTTCCTCTGTTTTCAACAGAATCCTCAAAATCTGCTTGAAGTATTTTGATTAGCTTGTAATCCAGTAACCTTCACAATTAATATCTTTAATATCAACGTGCCTTTCACTAAGGCACGGGAATGACGTGCTCAGGTGAGCATGTTACCCAGTACCCGTGAGCCACCCTGCAGGAATCCCGGTGACACAGCTCTTCTGTACCAATGCTGTTGGGACTCCAAGAAATGAGTAAGAGCTGCTGGGATGCAGCTGCAGCATGAAGCTGGCAGAGGGCACGTTTTGCTTTCAGCTACCCTGTCCTTATCCAGTGTGACTCAAAAGCTGCTTATCAGCGTTAACCCCTTCTCAAAGGCATGATGCCACCACATAAAGCCCTTCCAGGAGAGGGGAAAGGTTAGTGTGCAGTACCATGATCCTGTTCTCCAGCTGATGTGAAGTTAAACATAAGTACTATCACTTACAAATAATAGAACTTCTGATTTATCATCACATCAGTAAGGAGATGCATTTAATTTGATATTTAAGTTTACCTGAACTTGTTTTTTGTTTTTCATATTTAGTACGTAACATAGCTGTATAACTAATAATTTCTGTGAAAGAGCTTTTTACAGATCGGTAAAACTGGCCAAGTAACTGTTGCTCTAAAGGCCTGCAAATGATGGGAAATGAAACCTCAGAATTGGACCTGTCCACACTGTGGATATCCACAATGTGGAGTGAATAAAACAATACTCAGAACTGCATTAGAATTAATATGTAGCATATTCATGTTGTGCCTTATAGAAAGACAATTTTTGTCTAAATTGTGTTGGTGTTATGTTGTATAGCAAAAGTTAACTGGTTGTTCTTCAGGGCAGCTAATATTGTACTTGTCAAGAAGACATTAATGGCCAGAATGATGTTTGTTCTTTTGTGGTCCGATTCTGCTAGCCTGTGTTACGCAGAAGAGTGCCCGTCTTTGTGCACCTACTTGCAGAATTGAGTGAACTTTGAAGGGTTATGACTACTGCAAATAAATGACAGGAATAGGTTAATGATTTCAGAAAGGAGTCGGTGCTTTTCTCTATTGTACAAGTGGTGTATTTAAAGGATATCTCAAAATATCTGATTATGGAAGAATGCAGTTTATCCTTTGGTCTGCAGAAATGTGATTTACAGATATGTTCTTTTATCTGAACTTAGTAAAACCTAATGGCATATTATACTTGCCCAATTGTTTAGTTTTGTGTACCAAAAAACCTGAATTAAGGCCACTGCTTTAAAACACATGAGAACTTTGGTAAGTGCATGGTTGTGGGAATGAAGAATCAATGAAACATAACAAACTGACTGAATCCTAAAGAAGTCTAATTTTGCTTCAGTAGCCTTTCAAAATTTTTCACCTCAAATTTAAAACACAAATCCCTGCCCCCTATTTTTAAAACAAGTAATCAAAAAGTGAATGCAAGTACAAAAATAAAAGCTGAGAACTAGCAGTAAAACCAACTTAAACTCATCTGCTGAACCTTTTCTCCCAGCTGCAAAGGTACAACATCAGAATTGAAAAATGTGCCCCTTATCTGAGTTCCCCTTGCTCCCTTTTTTAATGTGATAATTTCTAACAAGATGGAGTAAAACTGTGTGAAGTTACTTCTATTGGAGAGCGGGTCTGCAGAATACCATAGATCTGAGGAGATGTCTCACTCACTGCCAGGAATTTTGGGGTCTATAGTCTTCTAGCTTGCTTTTGCTGTTAGTCTGTTATATAATTTATTTCCACACTTGTAAGATTGCTCCTTGTTGATGTTTAAATTTACACGGACTCCCATTCCATAAAAAGGAACTGCTGAGATATTTTGTGAGTTTTTTGCCCACCTTAATATAGCCAAGTACTACTCAACAGTCTGAGCAACAAATCACTGTTAAATTTGCAGCCCCTTATGTACCTTGTGTTCAGCCAGCCGGTTACTATTCAGCATGCAGAAAACAGGGTCTGGATCTCAAGAAATACATCCTCATGGCAGAGGCAGTTAAGTCAAATGACAGTGATTCTTCCTTAGTGCACAAAGGAATTTCCATTTGTAAAGATACCACCAAGCTGGATATGTATTAGGACAATGAATAGAAGTGCACCTATCAAAGTGTGTTTTAGGTTTTTTGAAGTATATAGCTGAAAATGTCAACCTATTTCCCTTAAGTTCGAAAGTTCATGTATTTTAAATTTGTTGGGTTAATTTCCTATGCAAAATGAATAAGGACAGAGACCTTTTTGACTGTGAGGTACAAAGATCATTATGTCCTACCAACTGTTGTTTGTTTTTAGCTTTTCTGCTTAATCAAAGACCCCCATGTCTCCCCTCTGAAATGCTTGAGAGTTTGGGCTATTGACTGCAGTGGCAGCAGGACCAGACCCCTTGTGACTGGCATCTTCTTCAGGTGTTCAAGAAGAAAAACTTTGGAAATGTTCAGATCCTGTTGGCATTTTAACTTTTGGAAAAGTTTATATCCCTATCATAAATATTAATCATGGTGTAGTGGTTGATCTATAATGTTCAACTGATGAGATTTAAGTGGCTGAAAGGAGTCTACTCTTATCTGTTTTGAACGGCTAATTGCTTTCCAAATTGTTTACTTTGTTTTATGGTAATTGGGTTTTAACAGTCCAGCATCAGAGGTCCTGCAGTGTGTGTCTGGTCAGAAGAAATTTGTGCCAGTTGCCGCGTGGGGGCTCGGCCCTGGCAGCTGTTGGCTTGCTGGGCTTGTGCCAAGGGTCCCTGCGCTGGGTGCCTGCCCCTTCCACAGCATCTTTGGCCCCTTTCCTGGCCAGCAGCTTGGTGAAGGGTCCTCACCCCAGCGCTGCCGCGAGGGCTTGCAAGTCCGTTGTGCTCTGCAGGGGAAAATGATGAGGGGGTACAGGTTCAGCAAAGCGGAGAAAACTTGTTTTCCATTTAAACATAAATAAGTCCGTTCTCTCTGCTATAACCCGGCCAGGGCTGAGGCAACATCCCCCAAGGGCACAGGCTTCTGCCAGTAGCACTTGCTAAACTTGCAGTGAAAACTTTGTTCCTCAGTATTATATGAGCATATGATGACAGAGTACAGGAAATGATATGGAAAGAAACATTTGGGGCTTTGGTTTTGCAGACCGGGACAAATACTCAAGACCTGACTCTGCAGACAATCAAATCTGTTGCCTTTCTGAAGAAAGATCTCTAGACTTTTATCACCACGATGGACAGTGTAGCAGTACCCAAAGAATAGCTGAGCTTCGTACCAGCACTCGCCTTAGGCATATACTCAGTTTAGTAACAAAATTGTAAGAGGAGACTCCTGATTTTAAATGCATTCCTGGAAGTCTATTACCTGGATTTCAAGACTGCACCTTTTGATTTCTTAAGTTTGACAGTAACAGCAGTACTTTAAATATATAACTGATTGATTTATTTACAGGGGATTTCCATGCTCCTCTATTTTTTTATCATCTCTATATGATGTGTCAAGATAGCAATGCATAATTTAGCTTGAAGCCCAGACCATACCACCTGTATCAGCGGATGTGGAAATTACTTCCTTTCCAATGTTGCATGGAAATCCAGAAAATCTAAACTGTTTGACTGTAGTAATCATCTCATACAAGGTCAGTAAATTCCTTGCGTAAGTTCAGTGTCCTGGCATGTGCTAACTGCTAGTCTAGTATTTCAGCAGTGTCTCCTTTCCCATTCTTGTAATGAAGGCCTGTAGTTCTCTTACGAGTCTGTCTGAGTCAAAGCTGTCAAAGACCTGCAGAGTCAGGATTTATCTTAAAAATAAGCTATCTGGTATTCAGTCTATGAAAGTTTTCTTCTTACACTAAAATGGATAAAACTCTGCTAAAACGCTTATTTCTTTGGGTTTTATATATGTGTGTGTATACATATAAAAATATATATATGTAAATTTGTAGCAGACTACTTTAGCTAAAGTGATAACAGTGCTTAGTTCAAACAATTTTAGGGAGTCATTCATCAGCTGAAAACAGATTTCCAAGCTACAGAGTCCTTTCAGAAACATCTCTCCTGACTCAAACTGTAACTCCTGCTACTTTTTTTTCTTCACACCCTTCTTGGTGTGGATGGGAAGATAAATTCATAAGTTGGAAGAAGGTTTTCTGGCTCCTGTGTTCCTAGTGAGGACAAACAGTCTATTTGGGAGAAATGAGTATAACACTAATACTACTCTGGTGGTCTTAGACATGCTGTATGAACACAAGTGGTTTAGGCTTTCAAAATGAAGTTATATAAATATAAGACGTTGGCTTTTTGAACCATTTGACAGATACCTTCCTATCATTTCATTCTTATGTTATTCATTTCTTACTATCATTCTTATCATTCTTACTATTTGACAGAAACCTTATGTCAATAGGTGAGTTGTTCTCATAATATCTAACATACTAACTCTAGTGTCACAGATACAGTAAGGGACTTCAACACAAAATAGGAATTGTTAATGTAATTCAGTGGCATAGAACAAGGGCATGAATTTAAATAAGGAAGAGAAATTGGTTTACTAATACCCTATATGTGTTACTACACATAAGCCAGGTTACCTGTTGTTGAATTATACCTCTGGGACTCAAGGTCTGCAAACCACCCAGGCAACTTTTCTTTTGCATAACTGAAGTGCTTGGTTAGACAAGAAGCTCTGTGGTTTTGGGGCTTATTGTTTTTTTGCTTTTTTCCAAATATTCTAATGTTTCATGATTATTCAGGTAATTGATGTCACTTCCATCAGGGTATGATATGCTTTCCCAAGGAAAGTGGTGAAAGCTTCAGCTCCTGAATCACTTAAATCTGGATAGGAGTTCAGTCAAAAACAAACTTGCACAGTTGGTATTCAATTTGGCCAGCGTCTTGCTTCTGTTTGTAGTTCCTGTGATTCTACTGTATGACCTATTCTGCCCTCAAAATCAATATTAGAAGTTGCATGACCCTCAAAATGAAAAGGCATAGCTTCCTTGCCTGGAGTAGACAGTTGGTAGCCCATTTCTTACATTCCTCTAACAGATGTTCCCCAGGGTAAACAAGGCTCTGGATACCTGGGTGTACCACTGTTTGAGTATACTAGTGTCCTGATCAATTTTGAAGTGATCAGTTTTGAAGTCTGTGCACCTTCAGAAACTGTATCTGGACACTGCTAGTAACGGCAGCTAAGCAGTCCCTTTGGGTATTACAACTGCACTACTTGATTGTAGATGCCATTATCATCCTTGTGGGGGTAATGCCAGCACTTCTATACCTGGCTTGCACTTCGTTGCTAGCCATAACTCTTTTCGCTTGTTTTGTCCCTGGAAGCTAACATATGCTAATATTTAATTCCTATCAGTGCTTACTCTATTGCAGAATTTAGCATGGCTAAAATAAATCACTGAAACATGAACCGAGTCCTAGCCTTGTGGGAATGAAAACATTTTTGCCCCTTTCAGAGGGGAGATGGAGCACTATATATGTTTCTTGTAGGTTAATCTACGTATGTGCTAGCTGCATTTAGGGGTAAAAGAAAAGCCATAGGAATTTTCTATGGCAGGAATAGTTCGTACATACTTCAGAAGTACAAATAGAAAACCATTCTGTTTTCTGTACATCTTAATTATACAAAAAGCTAAGTGTAGCTATAATATGTAAAGGATGCATTTGTGAGAGAACAGTACCTTCAAAGGTCAACAGGGTTTGTAGAGATCTTTTCCCCTCAGAACCAGAAGTGTGGCTACAGCTCTGGATGGGGTTTTAAGTCAAACCTTTCCAATTCATTTGAAAGGAAGGAACTGCTAAGGAACGAGGTTCTCGCTGCTGTCATTGACACTTGGCAGACAGAYTACAGGCAGGATAAATTAAGTCTAGTGCACATCAAATAGTGTTTTTCAAAGTCTTCGGCATATTGATGGTTAGAGAACAAACATACACTAAAGGAATCCTTTATAACGAAGAAAAGTGCCCTAGTGATATATGCCACTTTGCTGTCAGCTTAAACTGCTAGATATTAAATACTAACTGCGAGTGTGAGAGAGAAAGCGATTTTCAATAATGTGTGTTATTAGAGACTGTTCAAAACAGCATTCTGCAAAACTAAGTGATCTATATTCCCGTTTAAATGTGGATGAACGTGCACATTTTTAAAACTTTACACTTGCAGTAGTTCCTTTAATCTTTAAGATTCCCAGAGTAACATCCCAAATATCTAGGTGAGTTTTTTTCCTAAGTTTTTATAGAGAACAGAGGGATCACTTCACACATGCTAGACTTAACCTTATCCATGTACAAGGAAGAAATCCATTGTCAGGGTCATTGAATAAGTGTAGTGTCAGGAAAGGTAATGGAGAGATTACTTCCTAAATGTCCTGAGTCTTCATGTTTCTTAGTTTTCTTGAAATAGATGTGTCTCTGAGATTGGTATGAAAATAATACTAAATGATTGCAGAGCGGAAGTACATTGTTGTTGATGCCTGTTCTCAGTCTTGGACAGATCAGTGTCATGATTTACTTAAATATAAAAGATTCTAAGTGTTTTTTCTAATGTTCTCTGGAGATTATCTCAAGATTTAGAGCTAGACATATGATACACTATTTTCTAAACTCAATCTACTGTAGTTTTAAATTACGGTGTTAAATTTCTTTTAACGACCTTGATCAAATACCTCAAAGGTAATAAAAGTATGGAATAATGTTTCTTTGCTGTCTGCCTAGTGAAAATTCTTTCCGAATTCAGGCGATTATCATGTTTACATTTGGGTGTGGTAGAAGGGATAGGGAATATGTATGTATGGTGTGACATCTGTGCAAAGGTAAGAGCATAAAGCCTGAAAATATTGGTACGTTGGTGTGACGAACAAGTGGCTTCTCGTAGCACTGCTGGAGCACCTCTGCACACTGGCACAAGTCCTCCAGCTCCTGGGAAGATGCTGCTGTGCCAAATCACTGCAGTGTCATAGACCCTTTGGTAGCTCAGTGCAAAGCTGGCAGATGCTTGACTGGTGCTGCCGAATCATTTTACTTGTAAGTGGAGCAATGCTTGAACCCCCAAGATCAGTTCCTGGCCCCCTGAAGTCAATGAGACTTTGCTATTGACTTCAATGGAACCCATGTTTCACCTCAGGTCTCCAGGTGTGTGGGGTTAATGCATTAACCCACTGCAGCATTTAGCTCCCCAGCCTTGATACCTATTTCAATATACTTTAGTACAAGTCTGTAAATATGACATTCAGAAGTGGTTCCCCAGAGAACTGGGCACATCAGAAATGGTGCTAGCTTGAATAATGCATATCATGAGGATTTGTGAGACTGTCAAAAGGGAGATATGACTTACCCAGAGCTTGTGCTTGAGGCAGTATTGTAGGAATTGTAAATTGACAGAGCCTTTAAGAATTTCTCTATGCATAAACATTTGTATGATGGTGGCATCTAGAGTCCCCGATAGATTGTCAGGGCCCCGTTGTGCCAGGCACTGTACAAATAAAGTCTCTCTCCACAGAACTTGCATCATAAGCACATAAGATGTATAAAGTGTTGGATAATGAAGTATTGTTATTCTTTTAGAAAGTGGGAACTAGGGCATGGAAAGGTTAAGTGATTTGCCCAGAAGCACACGGGTTATCTGTGGCAGAACCACCATCTGAATCCAGATTATCAGCTTCTTAATCCAATTCCTTAATGAAATAACAGTGCTTGATAAAGCATAATCAATTATCCTTACTCACAACCCTATGCTAACACCAGAAGAGAAAATAAACATGATGGTTCTTCCAGTAGCATTGTAATTATCACTTAAAAGTATTACTATATTTGCATCTTGCAAGTAGAAGTGATACACTTGCTCTTATGCCTGCTTTTGTAACTTTAGTCTTTTCCG
This sequence comes from Apteryx rowi, assembly GCF_003343035.1. Classification (NCBI taxonomy): domain Eukaryota; kingdom Metazoa; phylum Chordata; class Aves; order Apterygiformes; family Apterygidae; genus Apteryx; species Apteryx rowi. The sequence goes on from NW_020450852.1 coordinate 503,106, forward strand.
GGGGGGAAGTGGTTGATGTTGTTTTACACGCAACTGAATGGAAGCTATGCTCTATTTCATTGCTTGGTTATCTCACAGGTGCCGAGGTTTTATATGGCATGCACTGCCATGTTATTGCAATGGCAAAGTGTAAAACCCTGTTTGGATGAGCATCCTGCAGGTGCACCTGAGGTAAAGCGAGGCTCCAGCTTGGACTGATCTGGTCTCACCGAACCAGTTTCCCTAGAGTGTTATGTGTATTTTAAGTGATAAGCTGTGTTTTTGCCTGTCATCACCACAGGTCTGTCCCTTTGGCTAAGGACCCAAGGACTTCTGCTCTTCTTCAGAGCCTGATGAGCTGCAGTGCTTCAGGGCTGAAACTTTTCATTTTAAGATTACATTAAATTCTGGAATCCAGTTTATAACCTCTTCAGGTTCCTGTTTCTCTAATTTCCAAGGCATGGAAAGAATAAATGATTAACGCTTCCACTGCCTTCTGTCAGTGTAAACTGCAGAACAGGTGGGTGTTCAGTCTTACTGGACCTGCATAACTACTATCAAGATGAAAATTATGCTTTCCTGTGAAACTTCTTTATCCAGTTGTATTTCAGTAACATCAGAGGTTTAAAGAAGACTTTATAGCCACAAGACTTTATAGTCCTTTTTTAGATCACTGACTTTGCTGCTTTGAAACTTTATTTTTCCAAATCATTTCAATTTCTGCTTTTCTTCCCTCCCCTTTTTCTGTGTAAAAGACGACACAGAAGAAAACTTTTAAAAACAGAAAAAAGTTTATAATAAAGTCATGGAAAGTACCTGGCCCGACTTTAATGTCTGAAACTACTTTTTTCATATTTCATTAACTCTAGGTTTCAAGTTGACAGGGTCTCTGCAGCAGAAGCCATTGGCAATTGTTTGGCTTTGTAGGTGGAAAAAATAAAAGAAATCTAATGATAGCCGAGAACATGTCTTTTAGCTCTAACAGTTACAAAATTAATAGTTAAAAGTAAGCCTACAAGAGTGCCCATTCTCACCAACTTTTGCATTTGCATTTAACCTCACACCAGCAAAACTAATGACCAAGAAACAGCAAAAGCAGAAAGTCTACAAAAGACAACTCAAATTTCTTTTGCATCAATAGTAGGACACCTCCTAAAAGAGGGCATTAGAAACAGCTAAAATTCAGACAAAATACTCAAGTTTTTAAAAGGCATCCGAAAGCTAATTATATAGCATACTGAATCTTTGCTAAACTACTAAGGTTGGCTAAAAAGCTATTATTTTTAAGTGCCTTCGATGCAGCTGGTTCTGTGATGCTAATGTTTAAGGAAGAATTTTGGTGGTTGTGTTATGGACTGTTTTATAAACTGCAGTAGTATGAAATGAAGTTTCCGTTCATGTTGTCAGAATCTTAGGGTCTTAAAAGTAAAAGGAAAAACCATGCAATGCCAATTATTATATCATAAAGTTCAATTCACATACTGAAAGATCACTTTAATAGTTTCCTGGGAAAGTGTCTCATGCATCAAGCTCCCAACTTCAGCTGCCACCCTCTTTGTTTGAGAGACAAAGGTGCGTGAGGCACAGATGTGTATCAGGTGCCGCTCTGCCCTGAAAAATCAAGTTGCTCTCTGCAAATTATGCTCGCGCTCCAGAAACCCGATCGCTGCATATATAGCCATATCTGCCTTCTGGGAGAAAATCAATTCTTACTACCTTTTAATCCTGTTCATGCAGCAAAGCCAAGGCAGCTGTTTGAAAGGGAGTTCAGTCTCTTTGTACCATCAGTGCAATCGTTTTCTCATTTCCATTTGTTCCTGGTAGCCATGGATGGCAGTAGTGTCACAAGGGGGTAAACATGGCCTTGTTTGGCATCCGAAATACTGACTACTAGTAGCAATAGAAGGGCAAAGCAAGCATTCAGGGAAATCTGCGGAGCTGACTGGGAGGGAAAACAAAAAAAAACAAAAACCCAAACACCTAAAACATTTTCTACTGGGTAAGTGAGCACTTAAAATTGGAAATAGTAGAGACCGTGGACTAGGATCTGGCAATATCATTTTTACAGAGGTGAGAGCAGAGCTCTGAGATTTGCACAAGATGAGAGAGGAAATCTAAGGTAAAGTTAGGATTAGTAGCCCAATCTCCAGATGTCTATTGCTATAACTTTTGATTTATCTTCCCTGAATTGTACCTCTGTACCTCTGGAAGGGAAAATTTGCTTTTTAGAGAATATCTTGACTTGGTTCTCACAGCACAGGCTGTGCAAGTTCCTAAATGTCTTACCAAAGACTTTCAGCTGCAGTGTCTTTTCAAATCCAAGTAAGAAATTGTGGTTATTTGTTCTGTTGTTTTAAGGTAAAGAGATGAATTATGTTCGAGAGATCCTCAGGAGTGTTTAAGTGAAGATGTGTGTTACTGAATTTGGATAGGAATTCAAACTGTTTTGAGAAACTTGCCTAGATGTGTTGCAAAATCCAGATATACAATTCAGACTGAAACCTCTTTCTTCAAAAACAGTGAATCACACCTCTGAAAACCTGAAACTAAGCCAAAGTAGATCGAAGCTCTTTAGCTAGCTTACAGTTGTGTAATGCATGGTGGTTTAACTTACTGTCTTGGAGCGTGTATCCACATGTCTCATTTTAGTGGAGAGCTGATAATTGATGATTAGTAAATCCAGGAGATATCAACGCAATTTGGAAACAAAGTTCACAGTGCATTTACTGCTTGACTGCCAAAAAAAAAAATAAAAATCAAATGCATGGTTCTCTTCTCTTGGATGAAAAGAAAATGGCTAGGGTTACCGGCTGGCGCTGTGCAGCACGTGGAGTACTGTAGCTTTACTGTGTGATAATCACTGCTGCAGAACCTGCTTTCAATTACCAACAAGTCCCAAGCCTGCTGCTGACTATGTCCCAGACATAGAGCATATAGCATAAAATTGGGGCATTGCATAACGCTGAATGGAAGCTAAACAAGGCGCTCTGTGAAAGGACAATTTCCCACGTGTTTTTAGTCTTCTAACCTGTGAGAAAACTTTCTCATTCTAAAAACTTAAGTGCTAAGATAGCCTCCAACTTGAAGTCATTAGGCTCTGTTTTATTAATCTGGCCTATGTGATGCAGATCACTATCATTGTTTTTCTTGAAGTATTGCCCAGAGGCTTCAGACATGTAGAGAGGCCTTTATGAGAAGGACAGGACATCAATGCCTACCAGTGAATGAAATACATAACAGGAGCAAGTGGTTCGCTATTCTTTGCCTTAAATGGGCAAATGAAGTCTTCAAAGGATATGCCTGTGGAAGCCAACCTCCAAGCAGCATAAGTGGAGTTGGCTAAAGGGAAAGGAAGGTAACGACTGCAAGGGGTAAGACCCAGAGAAGTGGCTGGGAAGGAGATTTAAAAATGTGGGGCAGAGACCATTTTTTATATATATATATGTGTGTGTGTATATATATATAAAAATAAATAAATCTTTTTAAATAACTGAAGTGCAGCTTGGAGGTCAGTTATGGTGGCTTCAGCCCTTCTAATGCAGCAGCTATACTATGCCACTGCTGGTAACTCTGTCCAGKTGCTTTAACCCCAGTGTGACTGTGAGATCTTGCGAATTACTACTTAAAGCTAAATCATATTATTGCACAGCTGGAGTGGACGAAGAGCTTGTGTGGTTCATCACTGCATTTCACTGGTGCTACCTGTTCCTCACAGTAACTTGGACGCATGTTGAAGCCCTGGGACACAGGAAGACAGGAAGCACAGGGAGGGCTGAGAGAAATAATCCAGGCATGAAGGCTAGTTCTGTGTATCTTCTCCTCTTCCTACATGTTTAATGCTGCTGTCAGCTCTGATGCTACAAACTATTACAAATCTGAACCCTTCCTAGGCCAACAGATCTTGTGCTCTCCTGAAGTGCTTTCCGTTCGTTCAGCCTCCATGTTCTTTCTTTCCATCAGTTTTTCCTCTGTAGGAATTGTTCAAGAGGGGGGACCTTTTTGGCTGGGCCCATTTACTGCGTTATTCTGTGCCACTGTATGCTGGCTATGACCAGTATATCTAACAGTGGTATGGCTGGTATATCTAACCAATGTATTTCCACTTTCTCTTCTGGATAACTTTGGATTTAAGGAGTTCTTAAGTTCTGACAAATTTTGGCAACAGCTATAAATCCATTTCACTTAATACCTGGTATTTCCCTTAGGCTTTCACTTTCAAAGGCACTTAGGCTTCTTTCTGCACTTTTGGTGGATTTCCAGCTTTTATGGCTGTATGTTAAAATGGAAATAACACAGTTGGGTCTATATAAATAGCCAGCAGTAATAACATATCAATGGAAACTTTGCTAAGAGGGCACCCTGTAAAATGCAGTTATAACAGGGCTCTTGTTCTGTCTGGTGCATTCTGCCCAAATATAGCAAGACTAAGAATATTGTTCACTTCCGATTATCGGTAGCTGGGCATGGTCCACTTCTACCTGAACCAAGCAGCTCAGCTGAAAAACAATACACGCAGCCCGTACACTGGGCTAAAAGCTAACATATGGTGTACTGCAGAGCATCCCAAAGTAGGTAAAGTGGCTTTATAGAGGGGGAAGGGAAGAGCGCTAAAATACTTGGTTTTTCCAATAAGAATTGGAGGCTGTCTGCGGCAGGTAATAAGTGATTACAAGGCATCACAGTGCTGGCAGACAGCAGTCTGAAATCTCTCTGAGCCAGCAGGTTTGCCTTTGTAATTGGTAAGGAGAGTACAGGTAAAACAAAAGAAGATTCAGCACTCTCCCTTTTTGGGGATTATAGGAGTTATTTCTGAATTAATAGGGTATTAGACAAGTATGAACACACTATAATTGATTCAGATATTTCCAATTGACTCTTTGTGAGGATTTGCTAAAAATGAAAGTATATACATAAAATTACCTTTAGGAAACATTGCAATTGTTTAACCATAAATAAAATATATCAACTTTAACTTAAATGTGAGCAAAAATGACTAATAAGAGACACTTTTCTAGCACCTGAAAAAAAAAGACATGTTTCCATTTACAAAAGTGGTAACCAAAAATCTATTTGCTTAAAACCAAAATTAATATATCCTACTTAATCTATATGTATAGTTAATACTGGTGAGAATTCTTCAGCCTTGGAATCATAAAATATTTCTATAAACAGGGAGTAAATGACCTGACTAAATAGATTTTTCCAAGTGAAAGTGGAATTTATAATCAGCGCAAGACTTATGAACTGAATAAGATGACTGTTTCTATGCACTGAATAAGATGACTGTTTCTACTCACCAGTTTATATTTACCTTGTTTAAGATTAATCTTTGCCACTGAAGTTTAAGGTAAAAAATCTTGTGTGTAGGCAAGAGTTTATTTTCAAATGGTGTCTTCATATCTCACACAACTCCTTGTCCCAGCTCAACTTTCTGTTACTCTTTGCCCCAAAGAAAATAGATTTTAACAGCGCAGGTCTAAGTTCCTTTGAAGAACCAATAGTGACTTTCCAGTATTTTTCCTATCCTGTAGCCAGTCTAAAAGTAATTTTTATTTAAACTGAAAGGGAATTGTTTCTCTCACAGTAATTTTGAGATGATTAACATGCCGGCAGAACTGTAGCAAAAAGGTATCTTCAAAGGGCTTTTCTTGCCCTGAAGTGCTGTGTGCTCCCTCTGGCAACGGTGGTGGTAAAAAAAAATCCATGGTTTTTTGCATTTTCCCCAGCTGACGGGGGGACCGTGGCGAGGCACCCGCTGGGAGCCTTCGTAGGGACAGGTGGATGCTGTATGTTTTGAGGGGGAGAAGCTCGTACACCTTCCCTGTCCCTAGTCCATGTCCCAGCACTAATGTGAAATGAGCTGGGCGGGCTGCGAAGTCGGGAGCAGCCAGCTGCATTTTAGGCTTGGGAAGCTGTAAAGAAGATGATGAATCCTTCTAACTCTGGGGCAGGCAGAAGAAGCACATTTCTCACGAGCAAAACCAATTAGGTCTTTGTATATCGGCCTGGCTTGGGGCAGTGGAAAGGTAAAAATGAGGAGACGCTCTGGGGGTGCGATCAGAATGGGTTACTTTTGAATAAGAAATGCGAATGGGCGTAAAGTACTCGGAAACATTACGCCTCGTCAACAAACACTGGGACTGCAGCTGCCCGGGGGAGAGGAATTACAAAATGCTTTTCTCCTTAGAGGTTTGTATCAGTTCATGTTTTAAAGGCTGTTCTCAGGGCGCAAGTTAGAAATGTGCGCTTGATTGTGATGCTTGGCTTCCCGGTAAAGTAAATCTGGTTCTGTGAATAAGAATTTTCTCCAAATCTAGAAACAATCAAGTCTTTAAGTTTCTGCCTTGCAGTAGGGCATGCTCCTTGCCTGATGGGCAGAGTATTCAAATCTGAATGTAAAGAAAGAGCAGAGGATGTTATTTCGGTGATGGCCAATTCTTCAATGCGCAATCTATTTGCTCAGTATTTTCAGGTAACCTCTGCCTGTCACCACTGTAATAATGTCAGAAACTAAAGGAAACTTTCTCTTGGGCCATTCTTGTTAGTGTGTTAGCTAGGAAAATGTTTCCATGTTTTTTAGTTCAGCCCTTTTCTCTTTCATGAGTTATTGTGACAAATTAGGGAAAATTCTGGTCTCTGTCAGAGCTGCCCCGTGCTTCTCGGGGAAAGAGGTTCCTGGCACAGTATTTTTGGTCCTTCCCTAAAACGCAAAGTAACTGGCATCTTATAAGATATCTGAAGTGTGATTTATGCCTAACTCTTCAGGCTAAAAGAGGTGGAATCCTGTCCAATCTGAACGTCCCTGTCTTTGGAAGCTTGTGTTTGAGTTCAGATACACAATGCCCTGCTGTTTCGGCCAAAATCAAGGATAGCCTATCCTGTCCTTCTCCCTTTGGAAACCTTCCCTGCAACTGGCCTTGAGCATCTCAGTTATACTAAATATGCTGCATATCAGTTATTCGCTGCAGTGAAACAACCATTTTAGGAGGACAAAATAAAAATGAAATTTGAATACAGTCCTGCAAATAAATCATAATAATGATTTAGTACCAAGGTTAAAAGCCAACTGATGTCATTGTTTCCACACGCAGGGAACTGAAAACTATCTGTTACATCATTACTAGGAAAGCAAAGCCTGTAGGCTTTGACTGTCATTTACTTTAGAAAAGCCAGATTCTGAGATATCACATTTAAAAGGAAAATCTGAAGAAAAAAACATTCAGTGGGTATTCACATTTTTGGGGTCTTTTAAACGGCAAGCCAAAAAAAATGGATAAAGCAAGTGCCCTTCTTATTCATGAGCCCATAAGTGCTCATATTTTTGTCCCACTTCTTTTGGAAACTTGAAGCCAGAGACATTTCTGTGGTTGTATTTCTGGCTTTTGCCTTCATTATGTTATTTTCACCCTTCATATGACTGGAGTGTTTTTTTCGTAGAATTCAGTAAAACCACAAGAGTCTTGTTCACAAAAATAGATATCTATTATTCAAGCAACTATCTGACAAACACTGTTATTTTTATAAGTGTGGAATATGCTTGTATCTGGTGAAATATTGCTTGTAGTTCATTTAATCACATTTCCATTAAGTAGGAGTTGGAACCTCTTGATTATTCAGAGGATATATAATTCCAGTAGAAATCAGATAAAAGGAGACACTGAAGTTCAAGGTATGCGTATTCAGTAAATGGCAGAGACACCCCTCTCCCCTCCCCTTTTTTCCCCACAAATAGAAGAGCACAAACTGAAAACCTCAGCTGGCAATAAACTATACACAAGCAAATAACAAAATTTGTGAATCAATTTACTCAGCAGCTGAAGTAAAATATACTAAGTTAGTCTTACTCCAGCTTTAGCCTATGCTTGATGCTTTGGAAGAAAGTGGAAGTTCAGATAGGCGTGCCTCTCCAGTTCTCTAAATATGATATATATATATATACACACACGGGGGGGGGGGTGCTACTGGTACAAGCAATCACCACAATCAATTGCATGTTATGTTATGCTGGTGTCTCTAGATGATATAAATGTTCACAGGACTGAATTATTCTTTCATATGATGCAAGTTGGGGGTAATTTTAGCAAAAAATCTTGTGCTGGTATAATTTCAATCAAGATGATGTTGAGAATCATTAAATCTTGGGTGAATAAAGTATGAAAAAAGTTGGAGCACTTAATAGAAAATGTGGCTGATACTACCACCCACCCGGATGCCGGAGAATGAGGCATGCTTAACTCCATATAGTGGCTCTCTGAAGAGGTTAGGTTTTACTCGGACTGCTTCGCCTGGTATCTGAAGCTTTTGTATTTGACTCAGACCCCACCTCTTGTTTAAGCCTGCTGAAGAGCAGTGGCCGGAGCAGCGAGATGCATGGTGTCTGCAGGGCTGGGGGAGCGTGGGGCTCCCACAGCCTTTTGGGCACAGCATGTTCTGCCCAGAGCCAGGAACTGTGCTCTTGTGCAATATTTAATAATATTTTGCAGATAGTATATGGGCTTCTTTAAGTCATTAAAAATGCACTTGATCTATAAGCTATACTGGGGTATGTTCTCTTGTATCTGAAAAGCTGGGGGGGGTTCCCCTCCCCCTATTAACCATAACTAATGTCGTATGTTAGCTAAATTCACAGGTAACTGGAGGCTCCCAGGCAGTGGATTGTCTTCATTCAAAAATCCCTTGCGTGGAAACTTCACAACTCTAAATTCTTTATACTCTTACAATGCCTAAATTTTGAATACAAAAATTTGGGGCAAGAGCTACATCACCTCTATTTTCTGTAAGGAGTTTAGCAGGCTCTAGATGCTATTTAAGTGACACTGGTGTGGTCTATTCTGTTCCATTGCCCACACGTTTATAATGGTGTTGAAAAATTGGAGAGGGTGAAGAGGATACAAAAATGAATTAAGGACAAAGGGAGAAAATGTGCTGCAGTGAGGGAATCAAGGAGCTCTAGTTTATCAAAAGGAACACCAAGATGATGTTGAATTACCAAGTCTAAATGTCTTTATGGGGAGAAGAGAGCTGAATAGTAAAGAGTTTTTCAATCTAGAAGAGAAGCATGACAAGAAACAATGTCCTTCAAGACAAAAAATAAAGTACAAATGTTTGAGTGAGGATAATCAACTGGTGTGTGGGGAGGGGACTCATCAAGGGTGGATTCTCTCTCATTTTCTTCAAATTCAAGATGAAATACACTTCTAAAATGCATCCTGTAGTCACACACAGACTTTGGGGCTGAATGCAGGCACACAAGTTATTTTGCTTGTTTTTTGGAGATAGGCTAAAGGACCATTCATTTTTACATATATAAAAATATATATTTTAAATATATCATACTATATATTTGGTTGGATGGAAGGAGAGAACAAAAATCTGAGTGTTTGTATCTGGGCTTTTGCAGTGCCTTTCTTAGCGAGAGAGAGCCCAAAGGAGCAGAGTGGCTCAAATTGAAAGTAGTAGGGATGTGCCCTATGATCCCTTCACAGTACCCAAGTCAGTATATTGGTATCAAAATTATATTACGACCCAGATACTACTAAGCCTTTTGGATAAAGGGACAGCTGGATTTCTCAGCATCACGCAGAGGAAAGAGGGAATAAGCTTGTACGTGTCTCTTCTCTTTAATCAGGCCCCTTCTCTTTGGGAAGAGTTTCTCTGGCAGACTCAGTTGGTAGCTGAAGCTCCAGTGCAATGTGGTGCTGGGAGAAGTTGCTTGGCTCATTTTATTCAGCAGATAAGGTGTAGTGCTACTTTCTATATTTTTTTTTTTGGAGGGGGGGGTTATAGTTTATTAAACAGAACTAGTAACACAGAACAGAATAACTGCAGGATAGGCTTTGGTCATCCTATAGGGAGTTCTTCATCTATCTTTTTTTTTCTTTCCTTCTCTCGTTCCAGCTGTTTGAGACCTGCTGCCAGAGCACAATCCCCACCTTGAACACCTGAACCACAATGACCATAAACAACCCCTTATCTGTACTTTGGTCTGGCATTTTGCTGGGGTAGAGGACAGGAGAGAGGACGCGTGTCCTGCCTCCAACTACATCCCTGTTACTGGAGCAAATGGCCAGGCAAGGTTCGAGTAGGAAAACAGGAGGTTAGTGACCGAGGAAGAGGCCCAGCAGGGAAAGGCTGGCCTGTGCTGGGCAAGGGAGGGCACAGAACTGGAAATAGCATTTGTGCCAGTAACTGTGATATTGCTTTGGCTTGTGTACGGTTAGAAGCTCAATAAAATCATGGTATTGGTATCAATATTGAACAAAAATATAAAACAAACCCAACCAGCCAACCAACCAAAATCCAGCAGAGACCCTCTTCCTAAAAATTGGGGCCCTCTTCCTAAATCAGGACCTACTTTCAGCTGTCCCCTCCATCTATAACTGATTACAGACTTTCTGTAAGCAATATATACAACATGAAAACATACTTGAGAACAGGTTTAGATTGAGAAACCAGAATAATTATGTCTGTTGCCTACAAAGCATAGGAGCTCCGCATGCTGGCTGGCTTTTAGGTGTTTTGATGGCAAGCCCATGTTCCTACACTGCTTTGAACGAGATAAAAAGGTTTGGTTCTATGGCTTTTGGCCAAATTTCTCTTCCTTTCAAGTACAAGGGATATTGACAGAGCTGTGTTTCAGTAAATAGTGCATGTGTCTGTTCTTCCTTACATTTGGGGGAAGTCTAGAGAATTGTAACTTTTTTTTCCTAACGTTGACTTTTCTGGGTTAAGAAAATGAATGGAGATAATTGTTCTGTAGCTTTTTTTCTGTGAGGCTACTACTTGTATAGCGTGCAAGTGTGTGTGTGTGCGCGTATATACATATATATATATGTGCACGCACACATAGTGAGAAGCTGCACCTTTTCTTACATCTAAAAGCTGCATAATTTGCAGTTATTCCATCAATACAGCTTTTGCTGTAAAAGTTAAAATACGTGTTTCTTAAATTTATTTTTCTTTTTGAATAAGTACCTTTTCAAGTCAAAATTTATGTGGAATTCATTGATTATCTGTAAAAATGACAGCCATTATCTTGGAATCATTATTTGATGAGAATGCTCTACTCCTAGCATCTTAAGGATTAAAATTGTTCTCACACATGCACACTTCATGGGGGAAAGAGTTATGATCAATTTAGATGTCCTAATGGAATCAGCGATACCAATAAGGATACAGAAAACCATATGCTATTTTCCAATTATGTTTAAATGCTTAGATATTCATTACCTGTGCAAAATTATTTTTAAAAGGCACTGGGTATTGTAATAGCCTTAGACAGCTAAACGATACTACTGATTAGTTTTAACAACAACTGCTATATAGTCTAAAATCAGCCAGAGGTTGCAGCTGCTTTTATTTTTATATATATATTTTTAATATATTTTATATATGTGTGCATATATATATATAAACTATATACTATAACCACTTGCATATCCAGGTAAAAGGTTTCATTCAATTGCTCATCTTTGTTTCTGACCCATTACATTAAGTATTAACCACTCAAAAGCATCTCTTCATACAGTCCGTATTGCCACATAGCCACAAGACTGGGATTTGACCCAGGGACTGTTGCTGTCCACACCAGGGAGCGAAGGCAGGAGGGGTGAGCAAGGGGCTGGGAACTGCAATGCATCATCTGCTTGGGTCATTCAGCATCTTGCAAGTTTAATCAGGCTTTCTTCATCCTCCATTACACTCATTAGGTCCTGTTAGGCTAGTGCTCAGTGTTGATCGGTATCTTGGTCAAGACAATTGTTGCTGATTAACTATAATTACCAGTAATGGTCCCAACCTGCTTTCAAGCAGGCTGCTGCTGTCATCTTGTCCAGGCCTCGGCTCTGCGATGAGCAGTTCTGCTCTGCTACCCCCGCGCTTGCTGTCTGAACCAACAAGTTGCTGCTTGTGTGGGCTCACCCCCCCCACCCTTGTACTCACTCTCTATAAACATCCATACTCTACCTGTGGTATATAGAAAGTAAAGGTAAAGAAAACAGGAATGGCTGGTATGGGGTGGGGGGGAAGCAGCAGCAGAAAACTAAAGATAAAATCCAAAGTAGGAGGAATAACTAAGCAATACGAGTGCTATGAAGCTGAATGCTAACAAAGACATCTAATACTTTTAGTGCTTTGTAATCCAAGGTAATAAATTACAATATATGCAAACTAAGGCCCAATCTAGAAATATGTCTTGTGTGAATAATCTTTGTCTGAACAAGCAGTCCTGCATATTTCAATCACATATTTTGAGGAATAGCTGTCTCTGCAATACAAAAAGCCCCATCTTACATGTTGTTTAAGGCAATTTTAAGTTGTCGATGGCTTTATGTTTAGCCTTAGGAAAGCCTCTATATGCTTACACTTCACTATGACCATAAATAATCATGAGTCTAGTCAGAATTTATAGTTAATTGTGGTATGAATGCTAAGGTCATATAAATGTTTATGTTCCCAATTCATAGTTACAAATAAAGTCTGTTAAATTTCCGAGTGACTTTAACTACAAATAATTTGGGGAATGAAACTGAACCCTAGTTATTTATGCCTCTTTTCTACAGGAATCAAAAGAATATTTCTTAAAAAAAAAAGTGTACACACACACACAGTAGGGCATAAGGGTAGTGAGTAATATTCATGAAACCCAGAATTCAAGTGTGCATCTGATATTGCAGTTGGGAAGGCGGAGGGTGTCAGTAATAGTATCTAGGAGGTGAATTTTCACCCAGGTCCTTTGGGCTAATGCTCTTGCTTGCATATTTGTAGAGCAGCTTGTCATTGCACCTTTTGAGAAAAGTTCTCGCTTTGAGATGAGCCATGTGGGCAGTGTAAACATGAGCTCCTTCAGCTTCTGCTATAAGCTACGAGCCCTCTCCTGCCTCAGAGCTGTATAGCCGTGTGAGCACAGCCCTGTGCTTGAGCTAATGAACTCCAGGAGACAGGGTGCATTAGCACAAACTAATATGGCCATTTAACACCCAGAGAGAAGCTGGCTTGTGCCTGGCCAGCCTGTGGTGCAAGGGGCAGAGCACACGTGCGTTGGTCTGTAGTCGACAGCTCTAACAGGGACAGGAACAGCAACTGGGAATGCTGGAGTTTGATACAGATTGCTGCAGCTTCGTTGTGGGCACCTGACTACACTTCCAAAGGACACTGTGGACTTGCTGGTTTTGGGTTTTTTTTTTTCCCCAAAAAAAGTATAATTCAAGGGAAGAAATTTACAGGGAGGGAGGATACATTGAAATACATAGGTTTTCATTCATTCAATATTTATTTTGAACAAAAATACTCCTTGAGGATAAGAGAATGATATTTTGGGTGCAAAGTTAGGCACTTGAATGTTGTATCTGTTGGTCCAGCATTAATTTTGCTCGTAAGTTCTTCCACTCAAAGCATTGTTTGAAGCAAGGAAAATTCATGTTCTCGTGTAATTAAAGAATATATTGTAGCTTATACATGTAAGACCAGAAGTAGAACTGATTGCAAAAATCAAGTGTTTTCAGGTAAGAAAATCCAGTTCTAAAGAAATCTTTTCTAACATATATTGAGCATGCAACATGCTACATTTGAAGAAAGGAAAAACAAATTCTGCCTACTACTTTAGCAATCCTAACTATGAATACAATCTGAAGATTCTAAGCTACCTAACTTTATTGATATCAGCATACATCCAGATACACATAGGAAAGTTGCCATTTTTTTTAAGATGACTGTTTTCCTACCCTGAGAATACCTCTGGTTCACTTTGAGTCTTCATGTGGTAAAACATAATGAAAATTAATACTGGTTTACAGCTGCTTTACATTGCCACAATGAGATTGTATCTTTGAATGCAGCAAGATACAAAGAAATGTTTGTTTGCTTTTTAAATAAATAACTAAAATGATTTCTCTCTAGCATGTATGGTATATGCAAGGGGCCTGATAATTTGGATCATCATCTGTTTTTATCTGCTCAACTGTTGAATGAGCTAGATAGCTTCCTTTTAAGTAGCTTTCTTTAAAATACATGCATCTCAAATTCATTGTAAAGAATCTTTTATATCATGCTAATGGACCTCAAAACATAACATACACACATGGCATATCCATATTTATACACTACAGTCATAGTGCTGTAAACAAATACACACTACATAAATGTGTATATGTAAGTAGTTCCACTTACAGGAGTATTTATGACCGTAATGCATACATGCTTTCAGAATCTGTGTATTTACATACCTAGATATTTGTGCATGATGTGTATAGGTATTTTATAGATACTGACATAAAATGCACTACATGCACAATGTAGTTTTATTTCTGTCAAGTGCTTTAAATCCTTGTTGAATTGAATATTTGGCCTGTAAAATTAAGTCAATTTCTAGGCAAGAAATAAATTAAACTTTACCATAAAATGATCTGATAGACACAGTAAATATATTCATATTACAACTGTCAGATTACAATTTATCAGACTGGCCCATATTTCCTAAATGTTGCCAATAGCTTTAAATAGGATATAAAATATATATATGTTTAATTTTAAACTCCAAATCCATAAACCTTCTTTGCAGTTTATAGAAGGAAATGGAGACTGCTGCCAGGAAATCACATCCGAGAAAGATCACGTCCTTGTGACAATTTATCACAAAAAATCCCTTTTCTTTCAATTGAGATGTAAAACTGTGGTCTTGCTGTTTGTGGTCAATGAAGTGAGTTTGTTTGTTTGGGGGGGAGGGAAGGGGTGCTATTTCTTGCAAGAGCAGGGTTATTAGTCCCTGAAGTCTTGGTTACATTCCAGTTTTAATAACTATATGTTGCCTACATAAATTCCTACTGTAGCTTCAGGTGGATTGTGGAATTTTCTTCACTTCCTGTCATAAACTATTTGTAGTGTTGCTGTGCACTGTTTAACAGCTGCTATATTCCGCTGCTACTGTTTCAGGCTTCTCCCCAAACTTCTGACCCTCTTTATTTAGTCTTACATCATCTTTTGTTGAGTTTGTACCAGTATTTCAAACAGCATATACTACACACCATTGCCAAATGAGAGCAAATAAAGAAGCTTAAATTACCATTTTACGGTTGCATCTTTTATATCTGCTTGACAGCCTACACATGGCCTATCAAGCATTCACACAAATTTTAAAAGCAAGCAATATAGATTTCTAGGGGCTCTTCTTCCTCTGAGATTCTTGTTCATCTGTGAAAATACAGATTAAACAGCAATTAAATGCATTTCAGACAGGCTATGTCCATGTACTGTCATTAGCACTCTTGAATGTGGTGCATGTAATTCTCTTGCAGAGGAAGCTGAAGCAGAAGGGCAAAAGGAAGGTGTGCTATTTATTTTTTTCTTTTTTTTTCCTCCTGTCCACCAAAATAGTATTACTTATTGGAATTTCGATCAAAAGATATTTTGGAATGTCACACTTTTTCAGTTTTGGGAAGCTTGTTGAGAGAAAGGATGTTTATTATTTTTGTTTTTTTCCAATACTTTAATACTTGACTGACCTGATTTTTATATATATATATATATATATATATATATATAAAATTTGTTCTCCATTTCAGTTGACCTTCTTAGTTCTTATTTGTTCTTGGTTTTATTTAAGTCAGAGCTGTATCTCTTTCTGTTTACGATTGATTGACAGTGGAATATTCTGGCTAGGAGCTACAGAGTCAAACCACAGACTGAGACACTGTACAGACTGTACATCCTCAGAGTCTGCCAGCAGACTGCTCCTTGCAAAATACTACCAAGTAACTATGAATTCTGGAATAACACTTTCTTGGCTATTTGTAGCGACAGTGTGGAGCATAGTTGGTAGGCTTAGGTTTCGTGTTAGGAAAGCATAATCTGATGCTTGTGTTGATGCATGAAAAAACCTTTCTTGGGATTGTGTCAGCAGTGTTGTGCATGTAAGAGGTGATCTTGTTCGTCAGCATACTCTGTGCTTTATACCCTATGCTGTCCCTGGCTTGCTGGAGTAGGGAAAGGACTGGAAATTGGGATGTTTTCCTCGCGGTGGCGGTGAGCGGGTGCTGATCTCTGCGTGGCCCCCTGCTCACTCATGTCTCCTTCTGGCAGAACAGCACCTGCACAAGGTGTACACGTAGGATCCCCGTGACCACCTTGTGTTTGGACAACACACTGAGGCAAAAGGATAAAACTGAGCGTGGATCCTGCTGGCAGCAGGTTTCCCAGGGCGGCGCAGCCTGCTGCCCTGGGGAGGATGAGGACAGGGGCAGCCGCTGTGGCAAGCCCCTCTCCTACCATACCTCAGACATTGCAAGGCTTGCCTGTTTGCTCATGAGATGCTTCTACCTACCCATTAACTATCTTGGTCTTTTAAAGCACTGTGAGGATGAAAGGCTCTATAAACCTGCAACTACTTGTATGGGTAGTGTTGCTTGGTGTTATCTTAAAAACTCCACAATGAACTAAGCCAAACTACATCCAAAAAACTGCGCAAATCTGAATTACTTGCTAAACAGCTCTTGGTCCCTTATTATAAATACTAGTGCGCTGGCCCCTTGTAGCCCTCATTTTAAAGGATACATAACACTATTACTATTGTCACAGTGTCAAGCAGAGCTGCAAATAAGTGCTTTACAAAACAAGATAGCAAAAGCGAAACACTGAAGCACTTAAAGCTTCCTCTCCTTGAACTCAATCCTACTGCCACTGAGGCCGAGGGGGAGAGAGGAAAAAAAAATCCGTTCCTGGGAGCTGCCTTTGTTTAAATGTTTATTCTCTTTCTCAGTGTTCGTCCTTGCGCTATTTTGGCTAATTTCGCCTCTAGTTTAACTGGGGGGGGGGGGGGAAGAATACAGATGTTTCTCTTTTCCAGGTGCGGCCCCGTGCGTACTTGAGGGCGGCATTACGCCCGCGTATCGCCCCAACGTCCGCAGCGGCTTTGACCGTTACCCGGGGGCAACCGCCGTCTCCGCGCGCGGCGGGAGTGCAGGGTGCGCGAGAGGCGTCGCGCCCGCTCCCCCCCTTAACGGCCTGGCCCTGCCCGCTGCCGCGGCCGGCGCCATTTTCTCGCATTCCGCAAGCGGGTGCTGCCATCTAGTGCCTGGCAAGGGAGTGAGCTGTTTTTTTGGGGGGGGGGGGAGTCGGCGCCCTTACCAAAAGCGGCGATGGTTTGGGAGCCACGCGGACCTCCCTTCCTTATATATAAGCATATATGTATATATTACATATACCGAGGGTGGTGTGTCTCTGGGGGCGGAGAGCGGGGGAGTGCCCCCGGAGGCTGCGGCGGCCGCGCAGGGAGCCTAACGGCCGTGCGGAACCTACGCCGGCTGTTGAAAAAACGTCTCCAAAAAATTTTTGAATAGCGAGCGGACTTGAGGGCACGGCGTTTTATACGCTGCTAAACCGTGAGAGAAAAGAGGGGCTAATTCACGGGAAGTATTTGTTCTGAGGTGTGCTGGCTGGAGGCTGTCTCTCATAAGGGTGCTCGTCTAAAACATTTGATAAATGAGCCGATTCAGAGTTATAGAGAGATTATTCTCTGTGCAATAGGAATCCTCAAGGTACAATTTACGCTGTGGCTTTGCTGGTGTACTTTTGGTTTGTTTACATATTGAATTTTTATATTGTGTAGAGTGCTTTTAATTTTTAGAAGACTGTTACCAAGGAGCATCAATCCACCATTCAGTTATTTTTATTTTTTAAAAAAAGGGAAGGGGGCTAGAAAACCAGGTATTTATAGACGTGTGTGTAACTTGCTTTTTAGGGCAGGGAAATGAAATTTTGTTGTAGTTTGATTTAGAAACTTTCCTGCTTTCCCAAAGCAGACCTTGAACAAGCCCACACCTTCTTAGCAGTGACAACCATAAACTTAACAGAAATAAAAAAAAAAAAAAAAAAAAAAAAAAGTTTTCCTGTTAGTTAAAGTAAGTGACATACAAGAAGGTAACTGAAAAGTAAATTTTTACTATGAGATTAGGTAATTTAAGAATGTGATTATTAACTCAAGGAATAATATGTCATGCTAGTCTTTCCGAATACATGATTAACATTGCACTGTCTATTGATGAAGCTGCAAGCATGTTTAACTTTGAGGTGATGCCTCTTAATCTTTTTTCTGCACTAACGCTTCTGTCTGACTGAAAGCCTCTGATCGCCGTGGACAGGCTTAAAAAAAAAAACAAAACCTTCTCTCAGATCTGTGCGGCAGTTCTCCTTTCTAATATCCTGCTCTCCTGGGTCTCCAATGAGAACAGAGAGGAGAGTTTTGCTCTTGATATTGAAAGAAAAAAAACAACCTATTCTTCCTATTGTACACGCTGAAGTACATTTTATCCTTTTTGTAAAATCAGATTTAGAAGCTGAGAAATTTATGATAGTGAATACTTTGTAGTATGGCATATTAAGGGTTGAGAAACCGGTTTCAAGAGGTTCTTTTTAGGTGTTCCTCTTTAAGTTAGTTTGAAATCTAATGCAAGATGTTTAGTTTTGTGAAGTTTCTGGAACGCTGTTCTGATCTCGTCTTGATCTCTCTCCTTTCCAGCACATATGCTGGAAAGTGGATAGACCAGAAACCAGTGGAAGGTCAAAGAGGAAGGTTTTGGAGAGAGAAGAGGCATCACCTGGGGTAAGTGAGGGGCAATGCTGGGGGAAGGATGAGGTGAGTCAGCATGACACAGATGCCCACTTGGAAACCACAGCAAGGTCTTCCTACTGCACTGTGTGAGCCTCTTTAAAGCAAAATCTAGACAGAGTCTGTCTGTCTATAAATCTTCCCCCTTTTCCATTACTAGTTGGGTATTGTTGGCTCAAAGCCACCTGATTTTACTATGATTTATTAACTGCTATGAATTATATATGAGATTCAGGTTTACTGAAGAGTTACCCTTATGGTCAATGTTGCATACAAATCAGCTACTGTTAGAGAGTTTTATTGCATCTTTTTATACCGCTAGGAGTTTTGTTAGGTAGCATTAGAAATTGTGACTTGTAAAACAATACCTCCAAAAAAAATCTTCATCTGTGTTTCACGTGGTGTGTATAATACGTGGAGTGCATCATATAGCCCTGTTTGGGTTACAATCATTCCTAAAAACTTGGGTTCTCTGAGCAGGGTGGGGAGCTGATATTTCACAAGGTTCCTAATAAACGTATTACAAAGTCAGGGAACCAAGTGTCTTGTAGCAAAAGAAAAATACTTGTAAGAATGAAATAAGGGATGAGATGTATTGATGTGTGGAAATACAGATTGGAAAGGTACCTGCAATTTAAACAATAGTACAGCACGTTTGAGAGATGATGCTGCCTAAAGAAGGTATGCTATTATGCATTGCATACTGCTGTCCTTTCACACTGCTTAGTAGAAGCTCTGCTGGAGAGTTTGGCCTTTGGTCTTGCTCTTGCCTGTGATTATTACAGTGACAACCAGTGTCTCAGTTTCAACACTTAGTATTGGCTTCTTTCATTTTCTACATGTAGATATAGTTGTACTCAAAAATGGGTAAATTAATTTAGACAAAAATGGATGATTTTAAACTTCCCGTAAAGAAAAAGTTTGAGCATGTTTTTATGGTTGGGGGATTTTTTTTGTGAGGGGTAGGGAGAAAGGGCAGGAAGAAGAAGGAGTTTTTTGGGTTTTGTTTTTTTAAAATAAAGCAATACACTAAGTTGCAGAGAGAGTTGTCTAAGGGACATGGACAGGCTAAAAGGTGGAATACAGGGTTTTACCATGTCTGAAATCTTGCTGTTATATTCAAACTAGAAGCACTGCAATCTGTTTCAGACTGATAACGTGTTATGAAGTGTTTGTGAAAAAAGGAGTTACTATTAGGTAAAAGCATTATGTCCTAACTGGAGTTAAGCAAATATTTCTGGTTTTGATTCCTTGCTGAAAATACTCTCACTAAACTACAGAAATGTTTATAGACAGTATCCTTTTATATAAGTTTTTTTATATTATATTTCATTCATTTAAATTTGTTTAGTAGTGAAAAACCAGAAAGAATTAGTGATTTGAATTAACTTTTTACTAGCTTGCATTGCAAATGCAGACACTGCTCTGAGAAGGCAGTTTGTAGAGGGCCAAGTTAATAAAATACAAAAGACAGGAAAATTATATGGATATGAATTTAGCATTGTTTCATGTATTTCAAATACAAATAGCTTGGTAGCTTCAGGCTGTATCTAACTTGACTCTGTCACTATTTACTACAGTTATGGTGTTTTATTTTGCTTTGTTTCTTTTCTGCAAAAAGAAACAATCTGCTGGAAGAGAAAGCTTTGGGGTGGCTCCTCAGTGTTGCCCTATTAAAGATACTTAACTTGACAGAGATCATACAGAAAAGATAGGAGGTTACCTTTTCAGACTTGTTCTGAGTTGTTCTATTTCAGACACTTATAAATAATTCAGACTTCTATGTTTGAAATACATTTTAATATACATTTTAATATATATCACACTGTCTTCAGAATCATCATTTATTTTATATACTGATGACATTGAAGACCAAAAAAAAAAAAAAGAGAGAGAGAGAGGTATGATTTGAGGTTGTCTTAATGCAGAGCTACTGTTGAAAGACATTTTGTTTCTCTTTCTTTGACACTTAGAATCTGCTCAAAGTCCTCTACCCTTGGCAAAGCAGACACTCTGTTCTACTGGCAAAACCTAATTAAACTGAGTGCTACCTGTGGCAAGGGCATTTAGCAATTCACAGAGTTCAGGCAACCAAAACAAAGCTTTGGTTTTCAGCTTTCAGATCCATTTTTGATAACATGCTGCATGGATCTGTTTTAAAATGAGAATTGTGGTCTTACAGGAAGTTAAAAATGAAGCAAATATCCTCATTGTGTGTCACCGTTCTGTTTCTTTGCTGTGTTCTGTAAATTAATACTATTTCATACTGGAAAATTAATGAAGAGAAATAAAACAAAAATGAAACATATTGATGATTAGAATAACATTATTAGTCACTCAGTGATACGGCTTGATGAAATTACAGCACTGAGGCAATGTTTTGACTGACTTTTTCAGTTTCCTGTGAGTGACACAGCAAAAATTTCATGGCTTCTTACGCTGGCATTTCAAGCACTCCTCATCAAAGTTAGTGAAAACACAGCAAGCTCTTGCACCCTTGCCATTTGAGTATAAAAGACAAAGCAACTCACTAGTTCATCACTAATCTGCTTGCAATTCTCATCAATTCATTTGTATGTTTTTCTACTTTATCTGTACCAAAGAGTAGAAAATGATCTGTACTGAAATATTTTGAAAAGAACTTTTCAAGTACAGTTCTAACATTGTAAGAAGCCTATTAGCTCTGCTGTGAGGACCGAAATACATATCTGTATTTTTGAACACATTATACAGTTATTAGTACGTTAGTGACTGAATAAGAGAAAAAAAGGAATGCCTGGGTAAGCAGGATGATACTGACATGTATCTTATTATGCAAATATTTAGCATAGTCTTCTGCTGAGAGAATAATCATGAAGTGTTTCAAGATAATCTGAAGACATGCTGCTTTTTAAAGGCAATGATATTGACATCTGATATGGTGGTCTTGCACCATGTTATCGTGAGAGAGGTTACTATGTAGCAACAGTTCAATACCATCCTTTGGACTTTTCTGATAGACCACTTAACTATCTCAGCTTTTCCAGTGATCATCTCATTTATCTAGGATTATTGCACTGAATTTACTGTTTGGTTTTCTTCCAGAACTGAAATGTCAAGTCCGGTGTCATGTATGCAGTAGCTTTGTGCTGTGAGAGCTCAACAGATCCACCAAAAGCTGCTAGTAGTTGATCTTTGGATAGAGCTAGAAATAAATAAATCCTCTTTAGCAGATCAATATTCATCCCATTTAATGCTTGATGTGAAACTTGTGGATTTGAAGTAGTAATGCTGATGTACAGCTAATCGTTGAAATGGGCATTAGGGCTTTTATAGCATGGCAACATATTGTCAGACAGGAAGGAGGAAAGTGTTGAGTGCATCCTAAAGGGGGGGAAACTCTGTAACAATATGTAATTTAATGCATGTTTGTAATCCCCACAGTGTCTTACATTGCAGTGATTTGCTAGGTTACAGACTAATACTCTACATGCAGTGTTTATTCCAGGAGTTTACTTGGTAAAACAAATGATTCCCACTTTAGTGGATCTTTCTGAGTCTAAATATAATCATCCAGTCATATTCCAAGAAATAATTTTCATCTTTAGCACCCTCCCCACAGCTAGTCACTTATCTTTCCAACATTATTTGCATGTATGTGGAATGTGCACTTTATATGGTATAGAATACATTAGTATCTAGTACTGAACATGTGTATAGGTGTATATACATGCTTGTTACATTTCTGTCTACAATTTGTGTTGTACAGATTTCACATAAACAGGAAGAGAATTTCTAGAGAAAGGATAAAATATCAGTAAAAAGGTGTTATGGCCATTGAGTATAGTAGGGTTTTTTTTGTTTTTTTTTTTTTGTTTTAATATGCAATTTGAGAATTTTTTTTCCCCCTTAGTCAAGTAGTACAGTAATTGAATATTTTAGGCCATTATACTCATTCTTAAAAATGAATAAATAAAAGTCTTACCAGGTGAATGGTTATGCTGGAGGAGGTGAAGATAACATTGACAAACATGTACATAGTCAAGGGTTGAATTTTCCTCTGTGCCAAAACTGTGCTCTGATCTTTCTTGCCTTAGTGTCACTGTAGGTAGCTTTGTAATATTTTGTCATGTTATGCCCCAGCTTTCAAGTTCAGCTGCAGAGTCTACAGATGTTTGTGCTAGCGAGCTTATACCTTCTTTAAGCAATAATGGTGGGCAGTTACTGTAACATGGTGCAAACAAAGCGAGTCTCTCTGGAAGACTTCAGCCACTTGATAGTTGCAGAAAGTATCTCCTTTCATTTTCATCAGACAGAAGGACTTTCCCAAAATTCAGAAGTCTCATCTTTAAAGGTGAAGCAAAAAATGCATTTTTGCATGCTCCCCATATATAAAAGAGACTGGTATATCTCACACATTTATGAATGTTGTGCAACAGGGCAGAGAGGATAGATTTGTATCATAGTCTTTTGCTATTATCATTAGCTGTTTTGCTAGGGAGTACTTTAATCTTAAAACTACAATAAACACATAAAGAAACACCTGCTGATGCAATGCCTACTGTACTTCTACCACTCTGAAGACAAGATAAGGGGTAGTAGATCTGCTAGCTTCCTTTATATTAGCAAATCTTTATTCTTCTTAGTAAGTCTTTCCTGCAGGACTTCAGTTTGTAGTGGGTCCAAGTTTCTGCAAAATAGGATGTGGGAGACAGTGGGGAGGATTAAGTTTATCTACAAAACAGTAAATCACTAGGAAGGAAAGAAATATCTAGCGGCATTTCATACCACGGAAGGGAGATGGTTTGAGTTTGGTGGGCATAAGTAGTAACAGTGAGAACTTCTGGCGTTGCTCTAGCCTCTGTCAGTGAGGATTACATAATCTGATTAACACTCTTCTTTTATCATGGCTACTAAAACAGATTAAAAAGTGATATGGGTAATAGGTGTTTCCCAGTGTTGAGAGGAAGGAATGGTGGTCAGATTTTCTTACATTCACCATCCTGTTTTTTTCTGCTACCTTCTTGCATTACCTGCAGCAATATTATGCATGTTGCTCATGAAAAAAAAATCAAAATTAAAGTCATTCTATATATAAATATTTTTGTAAGCTAAAAGACTTCAGAACATGGCAATAATAACTGTTTTGCTTCCTATGATGGAAAACCAAAAAGATCAAGGAACTCTGTATTTGCTGAAGGATAATGAAGGACGAACTACCCTGTGACAGGAGCTAAATAGAATGTTCTGGATTTCAAATGCTCCATTTAAGAAGCAGTCCTGTGTCTTGGGAACCCATCTTTAAAGAAGCTGTATTGTTATTAACTATATATTGCTGTAAAGGGTGCATGTACAACTTATTCTCAAATTGYGTACAGAAATGTACTGTCTGGCATTGCTCTACTGTCATGCTCTCTTTCTATAGTGGGAGAGAAGAGTAGGATGGTAATAGGGATTCTGTTGTAAAAGTCTACACTGCCATTCCCCAGATAGACCAGAGGTTTTTTCAAACCATGTTGTTGACTTCTGAGGCATTTTTATGCCCTTTGTATTGTGTTTATTGGGGGTGGAGGGTTAGCCATATAGTGGCAATGCTTGAAAGATCAGTGTGCATGAGTAGGTCATATATTAGGGGGAGAGAGATCTGTCAGCCTCTCAATCATCATGACAGTGCTTTGCAGGAGTGCCCATGAGGTGACATTTGCTGGGCTCCTTCAGTGCAAGGCCTATTTGCCTACATACAGGTCTGAAAAACAAAGGGTTGTAGGATATGACCTATAAAGGTAATAGTCTGCTGGACACTTCCTTTGAAGACTTCACTTATGGTAGTTTTAACGGGATGAGGTTAAAATAAGGAACAAGACAGATGCACAGATTCACGCAGCCTTCCCTACACTGTTGACCATGTGCACAGATGAGTCCCTCTGAGTTAGGTGGAATTTGCAAGCATGATATTCTCCATCATGAGTATGAGATGACCATAGTGGCCCCAGACTTTTTGGTCACTCCTAATTAAGTCTGTTCTTACTGAATATGGTACTAAAATCTACTAGTCACAGAATCACAGAATCGCTGAGGTTGGAAGGGACCTCTGGAGATCATCTAGTCCAACCCCCCTGCTCAAGCAGGGTCACCTAGAGCACATTGCACAGGATTGCGTCCAGGCGGGTTTTGAATATCTCCAGAGGAGACTCCACAACCTCTCTGGGCAACCTGTTCCAGTGCTCTGTCTCCCTCACAGTGAAAAAGTATTTCCTCATGTTCAGATGGAAGCGTCTGTGTTTCAGTTTGTGCCCGTTGCCTCGCGTCCTGTCACTTGGCACCACTGAAAAGAGTCTGGTCCCATCCTCTCGACACCCTCCCTTCAGATACTTGTACACGTTGATAAGATCTCCTCTCAGCCTTCTCTTCTCCAGGCTAAACAGGCCCAGCTCTCTCAGCCTTTCCTCATAAGAGAGATGCTCCAGTCCCCTCATCATCTTTGTAGCCTTTCGCTGGACTTGCTCCAGTAGTGCCACATCGCTCTTGTACTGGGGAGCCCAGAACTGGACGCAGTACTCCAGATGTGGCCTCACCAGGGCTGAGTAGAGGGGGAGAATTACCTCCCTCGACCTGCTGGCAGCACTCTTCCTGATGCACCCCAGGAGACCATTGGCCTTCTTGGCCACAAGGGCACATTGCTGCCTCATGCTTAACTTGGTGTCCACCAGCACTCCCAGGTCCTTCTCCGCAGAGCTGCTTTCCAGCAGGTCAACCCCCAACCTGTACTGGTGCAGGGGGTTATTCCTCCCCAGGTGCAGGACCCTGCACTTGCCTTTGTTGAACTTCAGGAGGTTCCTCTCCGCCCACCTCTCCAGCCTGTCCAGGTCTCTCTGAATGGCAGCACAGCCCTCTGGCGCATCAGCCACTCCTCCCAGTTTTGTATCGTCAGCAAACTTGCTGAGGGTGCACTCTGTCCCTTCATCCAGGTCATTGATGAAGAAGTTGAGGATGTTATGGGAGACAGTGTCAAAAGCCTTGCTGAAGTCTAGGTAGACAACATCCACTGCTCTCCCCTCATCTACCCAGGCAGTCATTCCATCATAGAAGGCTATCAGATTGGTTAGGCATGATTTCCCCTTGGTGAAGCCATGCTGACTGCTCCTGATCACCTTCTTTTCCTCCACATGCTTGGAGATAGCCTCCAGGATGAGCTGCTCCATCAGTCACTTGTTCTATATTTAAATAGATACTGCGAAGAAGCATGAATAATTTTGAAATAACACTGAAGATTTTAACTATGGAACAAAACAAAAAACCCTTTGGTTTACTGTATGGATTTTTAGATCAGGTCTTATAAGGAAAAAAGAACAACCAAAACCAAAACCAGCCTTTTACCTTGCTTTCAGTGAAGTTGTTTTAGCTCCAATGATACAAACCCTTCGGTTTCTCCCCAACACTGAAGAGAGCTGGAGTTTCCCACTGTTAAGGGCTCAAACCTGATCCTAGAAAAGACCCTTACACTGTGATGAAGGCAAGGAATGACTAGGATTTTGCACTGAGCTTTTTTAAAGATTCTTTGAAGTCCAACCTGCATAGCAAATGTTTTGAGGTTTTGCTTTTTTTTTTGAATACCTCTTTGCTGAATTTTTGTTTTGTTTTTCATTCTGCTCTCAGAACGCATAAGCGGGTTCAGACAGGAAGTGCAGCCTGAAAGACTAGGCCAGATTTAGAGGGATTAGTCACAGCAAAAGGCTGCTGTGTGATCCTGAGTTACTTTCTTAGTAGTATGGCAGAAAAAGAAAACACATGCCTTTTTGTCCTGATCTTTATGCAAAGCAAATCCAGTAGACAGATGGAAAATGAAGTCACCCTGATATGACATTTAGGCACATCCTTGTTGATACAAATGATGATGGAATCATCATCTTTTGGGGGAAGTTGAGGGAATTTTATGCAGGTGATTTTATGAAAGAATTAAATTCAAAGTTTCTATAGACCATAGTTTTCAGTGACAGCACAGCAGGTTTTTTTTTTTTTTGTAGCTTTCAGAAAAGCTTTGTGTCTAAAGGGGAAATAAATACTTTTTTGAGAATTCAAGGTAGAAGTTCAATGGCAAGTTTCACCTACTGGAAGTAGTGTTCAAAGTGGAGATAATATATCTCTTCTCCCCCCAAGCCCTCCCACTGATTTTTGCGTAGGGACCAGTGAAATAAATGTGTGGAAGTTGCAAAGACCTTAGCCTTCCCCATTCAGATACTTAAGCAAAAAAAGGAAAAACTGACCCTCTTAAATTTGCACACATTTACAGTATTTTGCAACTCCTTAGAATCAGTCTAAAGAAGTCTCTGAAGTTGAGAAAACTTTAGATAATTCCCTATATGGACTAAAGATTTATAAAAAATTATAGATGGATTTTTTGTATGCAAATGTTTCTTGTCCAATTTATCTAAAATTTCAAGGATAAAAGTAGTAAGAAATGACAAAGTTTTAGGTTGCTTTAGATTGTCATCCAGAAGTTTAAAAAGAAAATATGAGAAAGCTTTGGTTATTTGGGAGGTTTTGCTGTGGTTGTTTTGTGGGTTTCACCATTTTAAAAATAAAGAGGAAAGTTTATTCTTGATTATATTAAAATCAGTGTGAGATGTGGCTGCTGTGCATTCTTCAAAATAAAGCTTGCAGGCATGAAGTCAGCATCCAAAGAGATGTCACAATTGGAACTGATTGTAAAGAGACTTTTCAAAATATTTATTTATTAAATTGCCGAAGTGTCACTTCCGCTACAACCTGTAAGAATAAGGCAGGGTTTAAAATTAGCAGCTACACATGAACAATATCATCTAACAATGCCATTTTTGCTAAAGATGTCCTTTTTAGCTCTTTTAATATAGCCATCTTACTGTATTTTTTCACAGTCCAAAGAGGACATCTGCTATGTAAATACTTGTATATAAATACCCATGTATTTGTTTCAACTACTTATTTCATATTCAGAAATGTAATCTTGAGGCCAACAGCCTGAGTTGGCACAGAGGAGCACAAAAGAAAAATTATGTGATATGCGGGAAACATGCCAGCTCCCCTCTTCCCTCCCTCCTCTTCTCCCCAGCAAAAGGTAATTCGCAGAGAAGTGAGTTTTTCCCTTGTACAGTTCTGAAAACAAAAGAACAGCAGAGGGAGCCCCTGCATGGCTTAAATCGTTGAGCTTAAAGAAAGCGGAGCAAGTGCTTGCGCAGGGTGACTAATCACTGCCGCCCTCTTTTGAGCCTTTCGCGTAAAGAAGCAGTTGCTGAAGGCATGCTGGGTGGCCACCCCAAAACGCCTCCTTTCCCTGTACAACAAACACAAGTTTCAAAGCGGACAGACACTGCTACTGTCATTCTGCTGGGGGAACCAACACAACGACGGCATGTTTGGACTCGATGGAACCTGCAAAATGCTCTTGTGAATCACTAGCATATTTGTCTTCTAATTAGATTTGATTGTGTGGTAYGCTAAGTAAACATTTATATATGTATATAAATGTGTAATTATACATATATATCAGTAGATATAAATTTGTTTTATAGGCATCTCCCTTCTGTCAGCATCATTTGAAAAATTATTGAATATTCTCCACCAACATCTTGTTGCATTGCATTCTCATGAGCAGCTGGAACCCGAATATGCTGTCATCTTCCCCTCTGGATGATTTCTGGAATCATCTGATTGAACACTGACAGTATTAATGCAAGCCTGAGCAGCAGATCTGGAACCAAAATATCCCAAAGTTCTTGTCTTTAAAGATGTGTCAGAACAGCCTTAATTTAACACTGTTTCTAGTCCATAGTCCATACAGTGTGCTGTTCAACAAATGAAAATGTACTTTAATATAGTGAGTTAACAACTTTTTGACAAAGCTTTTTTCATTGTAGAATGGCTAATCAAGTGGAATACTCTCACCCAAATGAATTTATTTTGATTTTAAAAAGGGCTTTTCAGATTCATAAATAGGCCTTGTCAGAGTTGGACACCTCAGAACATAAAGTTACCTGGAGAGGTTCCCACGTACCTACAATATGGGAAACAGTCCAAATGACCTTTTGGAGAGGAAGGACTTGAACATTAGTGCCAGTGAGTACCACTGGACTTTGTTTGTTTTTTATTCTTTCTCCCTCCCAAAACATTTGAAAGGCCTTGAACACACCTTGTAGTTTGGGGAAAACTGTTGAAATTTCAAAAAATTGCTAAGGAGAGAAAGCTTTTGCTTCTCCTGGTGGATGTATGATGAGGATGAGAAATTCTATGCAACCAGTCATCCCTATTGCCTCCTTGTTAATTAGAGTGAGAAACATGATGGTTCAAAGGACATGTGAGATTTAGGATCAGTATGACACGATTGCTATCCTTGTGCTTGTATCTAGTATCATGTTTGGACAAAAACATAGGAGAATGCTTTGCTTGTGCAAGTGAGCAGAGGACTATGTCTGTGCAGTATAACCTCTAGACTCTTCCCTTGCAGGCAGGTGTGTTCCTCCATCCAATCTCCACACGTTGCTACATCTTTCCATTTAACAATTTTCATTGCTGTGTGAGCACGGGATTTGCCAGGATCAGAGGTTACTAGCACACTGCCTTTACTGATATTTTGCTGTGGCCTGTTTGAGTGAGCCAGTCTTGAAATCTGTCTTTTATTTCTCTCTTGTGTTATTGTTGGTGGGAGATTTATATCTACCCTGTTGCTGCCGTCATTCTTTTATATAGGCTCTTGTTAGTCTTTTGTGTTTTTCATCTCCAGCCTCGGGTCAATTTAAGTCTGATAGCTCTAAATCCTCCTTGCTTCAAATGTAGGAGAGCTACTAGTCTTCAGTTTCATCTCTACATCTGTCCTGAACCTGTAATTACATCAGACAGATTGTGTCATAATGTAACCAGCCTTGATGGTTTGAGACAGATCTGCTCACTGTCCTTATTTTTTTTCCTGTAACATTACCTGCTTAATTTGGCATTCTTCTAATCACTTCTAACTATATTTACTCTGATCGATTTATCAGTAGAAATTTACTTTTGAGGGTCTAAAATTGCTTGTTAGGCTTTGCTTTGCCATCAGTCACTTGTCTATTTTTCCTTCTAAACCTGCCTGTCTGTTGACCTGTGTAAGACATCTTATTTCATTAGTCTGTGTATCTCATCTCTTTTGTACTTTGTATTAAATAATACAAATTATCTATGGAATAATATGAATTATTGCCTGAATGATGTGTTGGAACTGATTCCCAAACTGAAATTGATGGTTCATTTTGGAGAAGTATTTAATGCAAGGGCCTGCAGGAATTAACCTGTCTGAACTTGTTGCTGTGTTATGTAGGTATCCGACGGGTCAAAAGAGCATAATTCCCAACTCCAACACATAACGAAGCAGTCAGTCTGCGGGTATGTCTATACCATGCAGTTCTCTGCCCTTTAGAGATCTAAATAAACAGATTTTCTGTATTCTGCATAATAGTATATTATCTTCCTGTACTTCAGGACCCAGATGCGATAGAGCCATGCCAATTTTTCACCCAACCTAATTAACCCCACTTTCCTCATTCAATGAGAGCATCATCAGCTGGGAGCTAACTCACACAAAGATCTTGTGTTGGTTTTGCACAAGTGTAAGATGATAGGGATTTGTGCACGTGCTTAGCTTTTGGGATATGAGTAGTCCCACTGAAGCCAGTGGAACTGTTCATGTGTTTAACTTTAAACATGTTTGAAAGATCAAATCCCTGGTGGCCAATTCTGTTGCTGATGAACAAGCAGAAATAAAATCCAGCCTCCACAGCAGAGCTGCAGGACTAGTTAGAATAAAGAAGAGTAAATGCCTATTTTTGTTACTAAAGTAGGTAGGCTTTTTATACTTGGAGTAAATAAGAAACTGCCTGTTGTGTAGACAAATTTTTTCAGTACTATCAAATATTAACTGAAGTTTACACAACAGTCATAGGCTTACGAGTAGAAATATTAAATAAATTACAGGTCCCGAAAGAAATAGCCAGCCTTCCATTGTCATTTCTGCAGCTTTGCCAGTTAAGCCACTTCTGTCTTTAGAAGCATTAAGGAGCCTAGAAAAAAGCCCAGAAATGGGGCATTTACTACACTTTCATCTTTCATAAGGGAAAAGTAAAACAGGTTTGTTTCTGGAAGTCTATTTACTATAGTTAATTTCTTATCATTTGGTAAATTTCCATTGTGTTCTAGCTATACTTCAGGGTGCAGAATGCCATTTATTTCCTGATGCCATTTGTTTGTGATGTTCAGTTCAATTTTTGTGTGAATTTGGTGCTCACCAGTAATTCATTCTGTGAGCTTTCTTTTAAAATGCTTCTGCTTTACCACTAAATGTATATGTATTTATGAAGCTCTACTGCAAACAGATGCATATGCAAGTTCAAATGGTTACTTACAAAGCTTATTTGTCTATTTCAGCAGCAGGGATATCCTTTTTCACATGAGGCAAGTTCAGAATTTGAAATATTAATTATTCAGATTTGTAAGAGAAGCATATGAACTTAAAATGTCATCATCCTAATAAATGAGGTTTTTCCTTTTTGTATAACTTCCTAAAACTTCTAATTGATTATTCTCAGTGTTAAAGTGGAATGCAAGATTTTCTACCACAATTTAAATAGTACAGAAGTATTGGACGGGTTATACTAGCCTTCAGTTGAAAAAGTATTTACTACTTGTCATTCCTCCTTAAACTGTGTGGAGTTGCTGTACTCAATACATGAAGGCCTTAGTGTTTTGATACTAACTTTTTTGCTGTTTGACAGAATGGTGCAGCTCAGTGCATCACGTACCATAAAACATCTCCAACATTGAAATTAACACGATTTTTCTAATCACCTGCCATGTAGACAATGTCTTGATTATGGCTCAATAAATACAACTCTTGACCTTTTATGACCTTCATTTCCTCAACTGGAAGCCTTATATTTTGCACATGTTTCATCTGACTATAAAGAGTAAGAGTACAAAATGTCAACATTTTGTTGCTCAAGGGTAACATGGAAATTAATTGTTCCAGCCACTGACCTGTTAGAAGCATTGGTATATCTTTTCATGTCTTGTCTTGTTATCTTTATATTAATATGTTTATAAATTATGTATCATGTATGTGTATTCATAGTTGTCCCCTGAGGATAACTAAACAATTACTGGCATTGATATATCTAACATATGCATTGGAAATATGGAAAGTATTTTTGCTCCATACTGCATGACCCAAGGTTTTTGAACATTGTAGCCAGGGAAAATGTGAATTCATTTGGTGTTTTTCCTACTCTGAAGAATGTGTGTGGTTTAAAACAGCATTGTGGAGTTCCATCTTTGTCTCCAATATGTTCCACAGCAAAAATACCATGTTCATAAGTAAAACAACAATTTTGTTTTCTAACTGCTGGTCATAAGAGTTCAGCTGACAATTTGGCACTCAGCCTGCTTTCCCCTCCTTGTAATATCATTAGTAATGATTCATCAAGACAGATTCTTTGCTCATATCCATGCAACCTTAATTTTTTCTGCTCACACCCTAACAGGGTCCATTTCTCTTTTACAGTAGCTGGCAGGGGAGGTGTGTTCTAAATAAAAGCATGACTGTCACCCTACCTAGCAGCTCCATAATCTTCAGGAAAAAATAAGTGATAAATCAGAAGAACTCCTAGAGTAAATTGTTTCAGTACTGGTCATAGCACGGCAAGAGAATCCAAACAGCACAAAACTCTCATGTAAGGCTATTCTAACTCATGCTCACCTGTCTTTTTTTCCATCCCTGTCCTAATCCCTGAAACAGAGAAACTGAAAACCAAGCCCTTTCCATGGATTTAACTATCTCATGTAATGGTACTGGGCAGACTTGCAGTGGAAGGCAAGGCAAAATATAGTTCCACAAGCTGGTTTCATGGGGCTTAAGAATGAAACAATTCTGAACAGGTATTTTGGTCCTAGCAGAGCATGTAAAAATGATTTGACATTCCCAAAGAAAACCCAAACATCATTCCAAAATCCTGCCATTTGGTTTCATATGCTGTGCTACCTTTTCCTAGAACCAAAAAGTCCCATTTACTTTTTTTTTTTTTAACAGTTTAGCTTCGCCATGGAAAACATTCAGATAAACTAAAAGACTATTTATGATTACTGAGGTGTCTGAGGCAAATGTTATCAGGTAAATCCACTCTTTTTCAAATAAAATACTTGTGCTTAATCAATTAAGCTGAAATCTATGCAGTACTACACTTGTGACTGAAAGTCCCATGTGCTACAGCTGGTGAAGGATTGAGTGAAAATTTTTATTTCCACATCTCATCTGCTGCATCAGGAAATTAACTATGCTGAATCTTATCTATGAGAAGATGAAGATTTAAAAAAAAAGTACAAGATAGGGAGAGGGGTTCACTTTGCATTCTACCCATTTCTATTCTGACTGAACTTTAGCTAGAAGAAAATGCTGTTCATATGCTCCTTTGGAGCACTGTAAAACATGTACCTGAGTATGTGAACTCTTGTATTTTTCTTTCAGGCTCTGAGAACTGGTGAGAACTTTTCCCAGCCTCTCTCTTCAAACACTTCCCTGGGCCCCAGTGCCAAGGAGGAGCTTTGCAGGAGGAGAGCAGAGGCTAGTAAGCTCTAGGCAGTTCTGATAGCCTCTCTGCTCGATTTTGATAGCAAAAGAGTTGTCCTGATGCCTGCTCCAGTGCAGACTGGATGACTGCACATTTTGTTGCTGCTCAGTTCTTATGTAAACAAAGACAAATTAGCCCATTCAAAGAGTAGCTTTGTAGAGTCACAGAAATCTCGCTATTCTGCAGCTAACCTAGACATAAAATTGCTGTTTTTCTTTAACCTTCAAGGTTCATTAAGTCTTACTCTATCTGATAGGTTACTTGCTAGTACAAGCTCAGCTAAGTGACTTTACAAAGTCCTATAAATTCCTTTGATTTAGTTCTAATTTTATGATTATTCCATTGAGTAGTCTCTTGAATATTGGAAAGAAACTGATAATTTTACATGTGGGTTATAAACCTCATTTGTGCTTTTATTTTTTACCAGATATTATAATAGAAACCTCATTTCTTCAGATACTAATATTGCAAATAGGTTATACTAGAAGATGGATACATAATCTTTTCCCCTTTTGAATTTCATTGTTGTTCTAGCTTATCCATATTTTCCTTGTCTCTGAATTTTTATTCCCTGCCTGTTACTTTTTCCCCCATTTTGACCCCTGTGTATCACAGATGTTCTACCATCAGCAGCAGTTCTTTTGTAAATCACTGCAACTCAACATATTCAATCCTGACACAGGTTGTGTCAAAGCATTCATCCTAACTGGCTGTATCTCCTTTTAATTCCACAATCATATAGATCCAAGTGATCCACATGCTTCACTACCTGGTGTAAAAGTACGTGAAGCTTGGTTTAATTGCTTACAGTTTGATTAGATCTGCAGGGCATCTCAATCACTGTAAAATAAGTTCCAAAGATGAGGCAAAGCAGCAGAAATTATATGATTTTTATTCCTTCCATGCACGTAATTGAATGGTTTCTGTGGTGCAGTTTGAGCCAAACCAGAAATATGGTTCTCTTATGACCTCTCCCTTTTGCAGAGCCATGCACTGTGGCAGTACTTACCATTGGCCCCCTCTCCCTCCTGGGCCAGTCACTGAATTACAGGAACAAGCTGTCAGCCCAAATCTACATTTGCTTTGCCTTTTCTTAAAGGTATGCTGACAACGAAATGCCCCTCTCCGAGTTGAGCTTATTCTCACTTAGGAACACACCAATCCTTAGAGGTTTTCTTTTCATTAAAGTTTGATTATGGCCATAATCCCTCAGGGTGAGAGGAAATGCTCTCACTTGATTCCTTTAAGATGCTGAAGTTTCCAAACTACGTCTGCAGACATGCAATCCTGTAACTTTACAAACGTGAACATTATGTGTTTATGGAAAAGGAAGGCTTCTCTTCCTCCCCCTCTGCCATCCCCAAAGTGATTAAAACATCTACAATAGAATAAGAACTTCTTCCCACAGCTAGTGTTTTAGGTGCCTACCTATCTCCATTTGCTTTGAGCTTCACAGTGGTACTGCTAATGACAGCAAACTGACTGGCCTTTTCCAGTGCATGCACTTGGGAAAATAAAGTACATCTTGTTTTGATGCAAAGCATTGGAGAAGTTAAATCAGGCAAGAACAATTTCTGTCCTGAAGGTCAGTAAACAAAACAGACCTGTGGTCAAAGTATTTTTGATTCTTCACGCTAATGATTTTTTTTCCTTATTTTAATAGTTATATTTAATGGAATTAACACTTCATTTATATTCTCAGGAAGAGTGATGTTTATTGCTGCTCTCAGTGAAGAAAAATAGTCCTGTTTTAAATCAAACACTTGTTTATATGAACTAATAGAAAACAGCAGAGTGTATATCAAACATAAGTTTGAAACACATGGACTAAATTGACAGCAAGAATAAATTTGTCACAACTGTAAGTGCTTATTGGGCATAATGCTTTTTTAGCCCATGATGAAAATGTCAGAAATAAAAATCTGTTAGTTCTGGGAATAAGAATCGTACAGTTTGTTTATATATGTATGCATGCATGCATTATTTTGGAGGGTTGGAGGAAAGGACAGGAAAAGAACATTGCTTAGAGAACATTGCCAAAGGCATGCATTGTAGCTGTCTTAGATTTAAAGTGATCCTTTAACAGACAATGAAAATAAGACACTAGGAACATATGAAGTTACACAGAATTAATTTAAGGGGTGAGGGAGTTAATTGATTTAGTTAAGTAGTACAAAATTTATTTTGCAAAATTTCTCAAGCTACTAAAAACTTGGCATATGTTGGTTAAACCCAAAGTACTGATTTCCTACACTTAGTTAATATTCATTAATGTTTTAAAAGGCAATTGTGATACTTTTCAGAAAAAGAGGGCATTTGGGCAGCTGAAGGTTGAGAAAGGCAGCAAGAAATAAAGGTATTTAAGCACAGTTAGAAGGGACAAGTGACATCTGTGTCAAATGCAAATATGATTATTTGTCTTGCTCTGGCAGTATGGTAGGGGCTGATGAGATGCGACCACCCAATCTTCAGTACTCTATTGATTAGGAGGTGATAGACTGTTTTCAGTTACATTTATTTTCTATACATATATATTCGCTTTTTTGTTTGTTTAACTGGTGTAAGTATTGAAGGTTCCAGGGAGCTAGTGATGAGCAAGCTTTTAATAGTTACATAATGGTTCATCTTCATTCTAATACTTATCAAATGTATCTTTTCCTCATTTTGTGAAACTTTCTGATTTTAAAAATAGCCAGAATGAAAGTTGTTATTTCAGACCATCTTCTACACTGCTCAGTATTGCTTGTTTTCAGCAGTCCCAGAAATACTGACCTGTCTTCCTCCTCTCTTCCTTTTTTGTAGCATAGGAATAATCCAATCAGGGTGTGCCTCATGCATGGGCTTTTTGTACAGGTCTTCAACTCATCACACAAATGCAACAGCAGGCTGTAACACAGTAAGCCATTCCAGGATGTGCATTAGTCAGCTATTGCATATAGTCCAGCATAGTGGAGTACTAAAGTCTGTCAATCATGGATAGGATTGCATACAGGCATCATGAAAACTGTTTTCCCTGATGCCTATTTTGTCATTCAGGTTTTTCCTGGGATATTATGAACTTTCACAGGTGTCCTTTGCAATACGACCTCTTTTGTCAAGGCATCTAGAACTGTGTTCTAAATTTCCTGTCCTTCTTAATGTTTAAAATATTGCGGGGGGGATTATGGGCAGCATGAGCACAAATGTAATGTAACAGTAGTGATTTACAAAACATATATTGCAGAAGGTGGTTCACTTTAAGCTTGTTGATGTACGTCCTATAGCAAAGACGGTGTTTATATTTGAGTATATGTGAGGCAAGATTATGCAGTGGCAGTAGACAGCTTAATCATTATGCAATCAGTTGTAGAACCCATGGAACTTGCTCATCTTTTTCCATCTTTTAGGGGGATAAGTATCTATTTAGAAACATATCTGTATGTTCAGTGCTTATTATGGGTCTATGCATGCTGGATTAACTGAAGAGTTGGAGGGATTTTAGAACAGGAATTACCTTCTTTATTACAGACAGAGCCCTGGATGTTTCTGGAATGGCTTTGTGAAAAAGTGGCAGCACACTTTCCTTCTGAATTGGAAGAGAGCAGAGAGCTCTGTGCATGAACAAACCTGGCTCCAGCTTCCTGGTCTCTACAGTCTGCCTTTTCTCTTAGTTTCTTGACAGAGTTCAGCTGAGGTGCTAAATGAGCACTTCACATTGAAGTAACCTTGAATGTCAGGTGCAAGTTCAGTAGTTGCTAGTTTTGAAATGTGAATTAATAGTCCTAAGTCCAAACACTGCATACTGCTGCTGTTATATAACTCTTATGAGGAAGTGGAGACATGTAAAGTGATGTGCCCAAGGACACAGACAGATTGTGAGGGAAGTGCAGGAGACTGATTCCTGATGCCTCATGCTAAAACACAAATAAGACTATGAATTACAAACACATGAGCAACTGCACAATATGCTTATAGGTTGATACTTAAAAATAATAAAGCAAAAGAAAAATTCTGGATGTTTTCCCTCTCTGATTTGATTCTATCACTTCCTTCACTTTCCAGCACTCTCTTCTTGTTTTCTTTATTTCAGTACCTGTTACCTATATCTGATCTGATCTCCTTTCATGTTTAGCATTCTCTATCTCATCTCCCCTAGACTCTGCTCACTTCATCTTCTCCTTTCCCAGCTCACTGCCTTCCTTCATGATCCCAATTATGATCAAAATGATGTCAGAGACTTGCTCATGACTCTGGCATATTTTAAAACTTTAAAAACTGAAGAATAGGTAAAAATGGGTGGGGGTGGAAGGGGAAAAGAAAGTATCAGGAACTTGAGGATCTTGTAAGCAATTCTTGCCAACATAGCTGCCAGATTATTGTCATCTTTGACCTTGTATATTTCCCCATCCATTTATGTTCCTAACTCTTATGTGAATTGAGATTGTCCCCCTTATGTTTGCTTTAGTTTTTAGGTCCTTAGCTTATTTCAAAGTGCTTCATAAATAATACAAATGCTAATTACTCATAGTGAAGGTATAGTAAGTACATAAGGATGGGTCAAGAACACAAAGAGTTTGTGCACCTCTCTCCCCCTCTTCCTGTTGTTTCATTGCCTGGCTCCTGCCCACAGTTAGAAGCAGGCAGAATAAGAAACTCTGAACACAAATGCAGATGTGCATAAACAGAGTAAAAGATACCTTTCTCAAGTATGCATAGCATGTATGTTTCTTATTTAAGGACAGTTGACCACTCAGACTTTCTTCCTGAGATTCTGTTTTATTAGTGCTTCTTCTGTATGTTTTACAGAGAGCATTCTTCTTCAGGGAAAATAATTTAAGAGAGGTTTCCACAGTAAACCAAAATACATCACGACATTTGAGCAGTGAGGGAGATCAGTCTTTCTGTATCTGAACTAGTAATGATCAGCAGGAGCTCAGCTTGAAGCTTCGTAAGAGGAGTGTCTTACAGTCTCTCAATCCTGATCTCTGTAGTACCTGAACCAAAAAAGATTTTTTGAAAAACTGCTAGAAAACAAAAGGGAGACTCTGTCTATCTGGATATCAGCCTTAAACAATGTCTCTACAGACCAATTTATTGCTGATAAACAGCAATATTAACCAGACTGGGTGGCACTTGATTACCAAATCCATAACTTTTCTGAAGTTATAGATCTGGAAGCTATTGATCCCATTATGCCACTGATGCAAAAATCAGTCTTTGATTCCTATTAATGGTGTCAGCCTGTGTAAAATTCAACCAACTCATTCAAGTTGTACTCCTACATTGTTATAAAGACTGTTGCCTTCGTATCAACAATACTGTTACCAAAGCATGCTATACTCTTTGCTGAATTGTGCCAATCGCAATACTTGCTGTGGCTGTTATTTGAATTTTTATTACTCATTTGTCCATTAGGTTGGAAATCAGAAGCATGTTGCTACCCCATAGCAGCTACTATATGAGGTGTATCAATATAGTGGCGTGCACAATACATAAAAGGTGTGCAAGTTGATTGTTACCTTCTCAGCCATACCATACTATTAAAAACAAACAAAAAAACCCCAAACCCTATAATTAAAAGTCAAGCTGCTGAACCAGCAGATCTGATTAGGTAATATGTGGTGTTTAAACTTCCAGAAAATCATACAGGATTATGCTTTTGTGTATATCCTATGTATATTTATATGTATATCCTAAAATATTCAGGATAGTGAGGCAATTATGGTTTTTATTTTTTTTTAAACAATTTAAAAACATATCTCTAGGCTCTTTTTTTTGTAATGTACTGTAGAGAAATTTGTAAAATAATCTCTTTGTAACTCGAACAGGTAATGCTGATTGTTGGACCGGCTCATGAATTTGGTGCTATATGAATACAGAAGCCTTAAAATATTTACAGGATAGCCTAATTTATTTTTGTTAGTGCAATTAATTTCAAACAAGGGAAAATTCTACAGGAAAGAAAATAGACATATATTTATGTAAGTTCTGATGTCATATTTTTAATGTGCTGAAAGCAAATGAGGCATTTCTAAATTACTCTGTATACTGTATTTGCAGATATTTAATTGTATTTTAGTTAAGTTTGTCAGTGTCTATTGGCGTTTTTAATGATTATTATTCAGCAAGGTAGAAAAATGACAATGTTCATCTTTAACTGAGGTTTGTACTTCCTAGTAATCTTTTCATAATCTTTAAGTGTGCCTATACATTTTCATTCATCAATCTTCAGTAAAATATGCTATTCATAAAATTAGTATGCTGCAGAATGTAAGCTGTGGAGAATGTCTTGCTTTAAAGATCAGAGATATGATTCTTGTTCTGCTTCTCTAAGACCATTTGAACAAGAGGGAGACAAAGATTAATCATAGTGTTTCCATTGTTAAACCTCACTTTTCACATTACACCAGTTTAGCATTAGAGCACTTAGCACTGCGTAGTTCATATCCAAAAATCGCATTAATGTGTGATTTAGGAAATAAACAGGAGTTTAAAATAAAATCCTCCAGGTTCTTCTGTTGTTTTGAAATCTAAAGGGCTCTATAATCCTTTAAACCTGTAAACACTAACAAAGAGACCATTGTCACTAAATCAAATATATCTTTGCAGAAACAGCATGCTGCAGGGTTCCTCACTGATGATAAATGCTATTTAATGAGCCAGCTTCACCTCTGGTGTAACTGCAGTGGCCTTACACCGACTGATGATCAATTTGACTAGTATCTTTAAAATGATTAAATGTTTGTGAAACTAACAATGAGTTGGACACCTCCCAGCTCCCTAGTTTAGCAGTTTTTCTTTATCATTTCTGTAGACTGTGTTGCTTTGTTTAACATTTAAGGTTACATTAGGTCAGTTCTTAATACAATCGTGTATTTGGCAAGAGTAGCTGAGGATTAATTAGTTAATGTTTGCAGAAGACTTTGAAAATGCAAACTGCTATGGGCACAAATGACTGTACCTGCTTTTCTCTGGTCTTGGAACAGGTGGCATCTGCAGCAATACTATTCTCCTGCTTGGCAAATGTTAACTTTCCATGGATCTTACTGCAGGTAATTCCGAGTTCTAAAATTAATTGGTAATTTTTAGTCGGTGACTCATAATTCTTCTGGGATTGTTTTTAAGTGACCTACAGAAAATGATCAGAAAAACCAATAGATGTACAGCAAGCTATACATTTGAAATTTATAAAAAGGCCCATACAGCCAGTGGAAATATGTTAGGGCTCCGGAAATAAAGAGCTGGAAATCTACTGGATGTATTTATAAGAGGGAATTTATATTTTTTCAGAGGACATATAGGCCTTCAGTGGCATCAGATTATTTATGAAGCAGATATTAAAAAAATTTGCAAGTTTGCGCACACTGACTTGCGAACGTTACCTCTTCCTTGCAATAGAGGTTTCTCCCTGGTATTTAGTCACCTTCCAGTGTTGTTTTGAGATAACCAGCTGAAGTACTGGTGAGCTAAGGGGAAGTGATAGAACTGACATCCAAGTGAGCCATAGAAATGTCTTCAAAACCTTACCATCTCCAGCACCTCATTGACTGAACTAGGTTTAGCTGCAGTCACAAGGTGAAAGGCCATTGTGCCCCTGTTTCCTGGAGATGCTTGATACCCTATGCTTTTCCCTTTTCCAAGATTTAGAATATACTTTGATATTTTCAGCAGTACTCCCCTGTACAGGACTGTAAGTCTTCATATCTAAACGTTTCTAAAGCAGGCAAGTGATGGATTGCACAGTGGACACTTTCTCATCTTCCTTTGAGGCTAGCTTCCACAATTCTACTAGCTTATAATTCTTGGAGATGAGATACAAGGCTATTCAACTGATGATAGCAACAGACAAGAATTTAGAGACAGTGAGATTCCTTCAAGCAGACATTTCCCAGATGGACGATAGCACTTCAATTTTTAAGTGACACCTCTTCTTAAAATCTCTCTAACAAGAAGAAAAGAAAGGTATAGTATCATAGTGTCAGGTGTGAAGTAAAACGTGATTCATCTGTAGGGTTTGATTATTCCTCATTTACAGCCTGTGTTTTAACAAATAGTATTTTCCAACTCCTTTGACTTAGCAAAAGGTAGGGCTGTCTCATCTGTCTTCCCTTTTTCTTGTTGTTTGCTGACCAACCATTGACTGGCAACTATAGATTTTCTTTCCTAACATCTCTTGGCCTCACATGTTTTTTATTTTCTGCTTTCTTTAGAAATAAATATCCCCTATTCTTGAGCCTCAACACCCTTAAAGTTTGCAGTTAAGGCTATATTCTGAATGAATGAAGCTCCTTTTATTAATAACAGTGGGGGGCGGGGAGGGGGAGAGTGTTTGGTTTTTTTAAGCACAAAAACTGGTAGCTGCAGGGTGCTTTAGCCACACAGTATTTCACAGTAAAAATGTAGTGTAAAGAGCCAAACTAGGAAAGGGTAACTTTTAATCGCTTATGGTTTTGGCACAGCAGGGAGCTCTGATCCTACCTAGATATCCAGTGTCTCGTTGCTGCGTGCAACAAATATCTTGACAGTGGTTAAGAAGCCGATTTGATGTTTCTTTCCCCTTTCCTTTCTTATTTTAGATTATTTTTGAGTAAAGAAATCTAATAGCACTTTAATATACAAAACTGTTCATTTCCCCTCGCCTGTAATGCAGACTTTTTGACCCACAACTGTTTTTCTCTGAGCTCACTGGTGGAAATATGAACAATCATAAGGATCAGTCAGATGATAAATGTTCGATGGGGGGAATCTCTTTGCATAAATGTTAAACAAATTAAAGCCTTTCTGCAAGGGCATAGGCCCAGAAGTTCCACTGCTCCCTATAAACTGAAAAACATTCAGTGCTTAATAACATCCCATTAACCTAGAAATGTCTAGCAGTGCATTACTAACTTGATTCTCTGTTGTGCTAAGTGATTGCCTCCCCCTGTCTCTAAGAAACTGTAAGTGAACAATTTCTTCCATCTGTATACCACCTGCTATTTAAAATAAAATAGAATATCTAGTTAAAATGTAAATTCTCTTTTTTAATATCTTACCCCCACAGTCATACTAAAAGTTACACACAGGTTTCCCCWGGTTTTCTGGCAATACTTCAAGTTTTATATGTGGAAGTTTGATGTACATTCTACCTTTAAAATTTTTTGAGAAAGAGGTTCTACATATATTGCTCTGTAATAATTTCAGTGAATTCTACAAATTATTGAATGAATATATTTTGAAGAGATTGTTTCTCCTTTTTTTGACCCCTCTGAGGTACAATCCACGCTGCTCTTGAATGCAAGATTGAATAATGAATTTGATGTCAGGCATGAGTGGTAGCCCTGCTCAATGACCTGTCTCAGGGGGTGCAGGGAGGAGGGAGCAACAAAACCAGAGTAGGAATAGGCCCAGTTCTTGTTAGCTTTTGCACTTTAATGGGCCCAACGTTGTTCTCTGCAAAGAGCTCAGACATCAGTATAATAATTAACATAAAGTTAATCTCTCTTCGGGTCTTTATATAGCTTAAGTTCTTTTCTGTTTCAAAGTTTTAAAATATCGGAACATGTTGTTCTGTTCTAACTCAGGTTTTT
Source organism: Apteryx rowi (assembly GCF_003343035.1). Lineage (NCBI taxonomy): Eukaryota > Metazoa > Chordata > Aves > Apterygiformes > Apterygidae > Apteryx > Apteryx rowi. The sequence goes on from NW_020450852.1 coordinate 545,834, forward strand.
TTCTGCATTTAGGTATTTCTCAGTACAAGTGTCTTGTTGCAATTGCCATCTTAAATACAGTTTTTTTTATCTCTACATAAACTTACTGCTGCAGTTGTATATGTATTTCCTTTATATTCTATGCTGTAAAGTATTAATGCTAAATTTGATGTAAAGGTGATAACCTTTTCCAGTCTTGCTTGAATGATAAATGTTGATCTCAAATTTTCAGTGTCTCTTGGGTAAAGAAGCAAGAGATCTGGATTTACTGTGCTACCAATTCTGTAGACTCTTTCCTATAAGTATGTCACAGCCACAGTCCATTTCTGCTTCTGTGGGATGTAACCAGTTGTTACCAGTTGAAGCAAACCTCTGTTCAGCTATACACTGTCAGTTTTAAGTGAAGTTTGTTGATTAGAAAATGTCTATAACCAAGTTTTTCCTCATCTCTGGTTATTTTCTGACAGTAAGGAGGATCAGTGTTTAGATTATTCCCAGAGAGGGGATAGACAGACCTTTTTGCAATGACTGGAAAATGTCATGGGGTCATCTGAGAGWGTATGCACTGTTAGAGCCTAGCAGCAATGTGAGGAGGTTTGTTGGGGGGGGGTTGTTTGTTTGTTTTTTAACTTCCCTTTCACTGAGCTTGCTACAACTTGTGGAAAAGTAGGGTGTTACAGAACAGTTTTTTTAAAAGTGTTTTGAATCGGCGTGCTACACAAACTGAGAGCTACTACACTTGAGTCACAAACTGAAGTCCCCAAGACCAGTATAAAGCTTGTCCCAGTTGGAATCCTGAACTCTGCACTGGAGGGGGGAGAAGAAAAGGAAAAGTACAAGATGAAAAATTCACATCAATCTGAAATTTGTTTTTTCAGGCTTCATTTCTGCCTTTCTCTTGGTAGGGGAGTTGTATATAATTCTGCATGTGGACCTCTGAGGGAAGCTTAAATTAATTTGCTTTGCTGCAGTAACCGTGGCAGAGCCAATGCATTTTAAAGGAGAATTCAATCCCTTTTGCTGTGGTTGCCACAGCAAAGTAACTCTCTTAAACAGTCATAGCTGTATAATGAAATATTAGTGCACTGACTTACCCTCCTTGTAGCCTTACCCTCTTGATTTCACATGCTACTTCCATTTTTCTAAGTGTACTCTTTAAGCAGAAACCACATAAAGAAATGCTTATAAAAGGGGAAACAAGCACAAAACTTTCTGGGCAAAGGCAACAAGAATTGTGAGACCCAGTGATTCAGAGTCAAGAATGACTGATATTACTCCAAACCTTGTATCCTTTTCTCGCCTACAGAAACTTGTCTGATGTGGGCTGGTGTAGCTCCGCCGATTTGTATTGCATACCGTGCTTTTCAGGACTCTGGTCTCAGTGCAGTCGGTTAGAGAGCCTCTGGTGCAAGCAAGACCCTATGTCCCCTCTTAGCCTTGAGTTCTGGGTTTCAGCTGGGAGTGTATGAACTTCAGCATACAAAATGAGAAACGCCAATGGAAACCTGAGTTTGCAGACAGCCTGATGCCATTAACTTTGAGTTGCACCCTTCCTTTCAATAGATTTTGAATCAGATACAATAGCTGACATGCTGAGCTCATTGATCATTGAAATGGTGAGCAGAGAGCATGTAAGAAAGTGATGCGACATAGCATGAAAAACTATACAGAGGTTTGGGTTTGTTCATTTTTGAATGGTGTTACTTATCTTGGTTTTTTTATCATTTTATTTGCTTACTCTGCAGTGAGTCTGACTAATATGGTAAAAAGTGACAAAATAAGGCTCATATAAAATGCTGTAGTTATTTCCTTCCAAAGCAAAGAGAAAACAGAGGAAAAAGGACTGTGAATTGACTGAGATTTTTGCTGCCTCTCTGGTCCTTAATTCAGGAGAGCCAGAATGTTCTGTATAGCTTCAAATCTCTGAAGCAGACAAGTACCTTCTGAGTTTTGTTTAAAAAGCAGCAAGGTTTCAAAAGCTGAGGAACATAAAAACAGTGGGTTGCAGAGGCAGAAACAGCATTCTGTATCTCTCTTCCCTGCTGTACCCAGGAAGTTTCATGATCCTCCAGTACAGTAAAGGGTGGTAATTAAACCTGAAAGTCTAAATTATTAAACAGGCTGCTTCCTCTTTATAAAAACCTTTAAATGCATATGCACATGCTGATAGAGGGCTTGAATCCCCACAAGGACTGAAAAGCTAGTAGTGAAGGCCATAGGGTAGGTACACAGGTTGTAGAAATTAGTGCAACTCCATTGATACCAATGAGGATAGTTTCATGCTAGCTGGGAATTTGATCCCAAATCAGTGTTACAAGAGCCCTGGAAGGGTTGCTTCTGTATTTTAAGATACATAATAGATTAACCATACAATATTCCTTGTTTACAGAGTATAAGAAGGAGGGCAATTCTATATTATGCTTTGTGCTGTTCTGCTGCAAGTTATAGAAACAGAGGTCATGTACAAAAAGCTAGCTATAGAAAATTCTATTTTTCTTCTGTTTTTGCCTTTCCTTTATTCTCTTCAGCCAGCAGTGATTTGTCTAAATGAAAAGCAAAGCAGGAGATTCCAGGAACCAAATTGCGTGTCCTTGCTGGAAATCTTGATCAAAACTACTTAACTGTTAATAATGTGACTTGTATCTCAGTGGGATGCCCCAGGAAGTGGATTAGCATTGCTCTGAACATCGTCAGGGATAAACAACAGGAAACTGACCCTATTAGAGAGTGCCAGTGACTTAACCTAAACTCCCATAAAGAGCTTCAGGCAAGAGTTGCTCTTAATAAATATCCCAATATTGAATCTGAGGGGCTCTAAATACAGTTTGCAAGATTGCCAGCACATGTAGCAGTTCTTCCCAGGACCTGGCACTGCTGCAGCTTCAATCCAAAGAAAGCAAACAGTAGTGGGCTGGAGAAGAGCTTTAAACCTGGATTTAATCTCTTGCAAATAAAAGAAATCTGTCCTTTTGAAAGCTTTTTTTCTCTCATACAGAAGGACAAAAAAATAAAATTCTGAATGTTTCTCTATTAGCCTGGAGATTTTCTTGTTTAGATTGAAGGAAATATGCTCTTTATTGTTTAAGAAGCTTCTTAAAGATGAAAAAAATTTTCAAGGGAGCTCATGCTTTGATTCAGACTGGACAGGTAAAAAGAGGCTTCTAGTCTGGGTTCACCAAGGAAGCATACTCAAATGAAGCCTTTTGGCCTTCAGTTTTGTTTGCTTGCATATGCAGTGCATGCGTTAATATGGCTTCTAGGCTATAATGTCAACGTTACTGGATTGTCCATAGAGAAGTGGCTGTGCATAAGTCTTTTCAGTATGGGTTTTTGATGATGGCATAATATTTGCGGGTGTTGAAGCCACAGGTGCATTATATAAGGCATGTGGAAGCTAATAAAACCTTTGCCCTAGACCGTAATATTGTCTTTTGTATATGCCACATACATAACAGGAAAACTATATATATTAGGAATGATTTAAAAACGCTAAAATGTTTTGTGACTATTTGGCATATCCCTTCATCTTAAGTAAGGTGTTCTAGCTATTCTGGCTCCAATAAGACAGGGATCAGGTAAAGTGTGGAAAAATTTGCAGGGAACTTTATATCACTGCTTTGAAGCCCCCTGTCTTGGGACATCCAAGAGCTAATGGCAGGTGCTCCCGGTCGGTTAGGAAGCTCTCATGTTCCCAAATTTTGGTAGCATTTAGGTGTGTATAAATGGCAGCACTTATTGCGGGGCAATAATTAATTATGTTCCACAGTGAATTACATAAAGGTTGGTTTAAATTTGATAGAAGGCACTTCAAGTAATTTCTGAACTCTCTGTTGATCTTTCCCAACCCTACCTGCCAGTGTGGAATGACAAGCCATCCCCTTGACAGAAAGCCTGTGAAAGGATGTCCATGGTGTGTGACAATGTCATATGGAAGGATTACTGATTTAATAGAGTTGAGTTTTGTTCTTGCTTGAGCAGATGCATCTGTCAGTCAGGCTAAAAAAGGAACAGTGTTCTATGGCAATAATTTTCACTTTCAAATTTCCATGCAAATTCAGCAATAAAAGATAAAATCTGTAAACAATTTCTGCCAAATGTATGGTTCGTGTAGCTGTTGAAAAACAGTAACTACACTTGAGGTATTATGTGCATGACATTAACCAAGTATGACAGTGAGAGTTTGGTACATCAAACACAATCGTATTATTCAGCTCTATCTCGGACAGCTTCTAGGCACAGCTTGAAAAACAGTATTTAAAATATTACTTTCCAATATAGCATCTTCTTACTTTTTTTCCAAGCTTTTTTTCCTCATTTACTTTTCTCTCCGTATATTACTTTTTCTACCTCCAAAGCCATCCTCTCTTCGGGTCCTTCCTCTTACTGTTGTTTACATATCTATGTGTATATACACAACAAATATTTTTAAACAAACTAAAAATAAAAAAGGAATACTCTTATCATTAAGGATATGTATGACTTCAGACTTCCTCTGTCTATGCTAAATATTTCACTCCAGTGGTTACAATATCTATATGTCCATGGGGGTGGATATGTGATGATTGTCTCCTGTATATGAAGTCCTTGTGTGACAAAAGGCTGGTTTGTAGCCAGGTCTTTTGCTTAACTGAACTTATCAAAGGCCATAATATCAAGGAACTGGATCTTTAGAGGTAGTCATATAAACACAGTGATAGTGGGAAACAGATGTCTCAGCATCTATTGCAGTTGAGAATTTTCTTTTTCTTTTTTTGGATGAAAAAGTTTCCATGGTTTTAAGATAGGCATTTTTTTGGTGAACTATATCATAATTTGCCTCCAGTAATCTGTGGCTGTTATTTATATCTGCCAAGGAGAGCTATAAATTCAGCCTTGACACGGTTTCAATAGTGTGAACCTCCAGATCTGCTCTAATCCTAAGATTAGATACTGAAGTGCTGCTTCAATTGTGCAGTATTATCACGTACTATCACTTGGCCCTATTTCAAACTGTAGCTTTATTGACGATACTTTCAAAGCTGTTGCTAAGTTGTGAGCACTCTGCTTTATCTGCTGCTGCTTTTACAACTTCAGCTAGGTATACTTTCTTGCAGGAAGCACTATGCTAATAATAATCACTTGACAAAATGATGATGTGTGTTTGGCCTTTCTTCATACAAGAGTCTTTGTTCTACTCTTAAACTTTTTGTGTCCTTGATGATTTTAACTGATTTTGCCTTTCCCCCTCTTGTTACTGTTAGTTCTACCTAGAAAATTCTCCAAAACAATCTTAAAAAGTTGTATGTTTATATCGTACCACTGGCTGGTCTAAGTTTAATATTTTTTATTTGGGTTGTTATTCTTCCTTTTCCCAAAAGTTGTGGCTCATTACCACCTTCAGCCAAGGCACTTTTCAATAAAGTGTGGTTGAACAAGGTTGTTTCAATTCCCACCTGTCATGCAAGGATTACTTACAAAATGTAGATGAATTAAATAGGAAATACATCCATTAATCAGGGCAGACCCAGATACCAGGCTTGAGTGCTTTGTGTCTGCCTGTCACAGGTGAACAGGAGGAGCTGATGAATTCCTGTGCCAGCCATACAGAAGAATAATTTATAGAATCACTTGGGATACAAAAGGCTGAAGCTAGATTTTGAGAACCAGCCTGAAAGAGACACTGTAAGGAGGAAACTGCTCATCCTAATGTCCAGTGTGAATGACTTCCGGGAAGAAGCTTCTGACAGAGCAGTGTTTATTTTGGGAAGTTCTATTAGCTGTTTTGTTTCCTAACACACGGGATAGGTTACAGGAAATACCAGAGCTGCCCAGTATAGGGCAGATGTCACAGAAAAGCTTCAGAATAGAAATGAAGCTGCACAGTTGCACCTTTGAAAGCTCAGAGGAGGTTTTGTTTCTTGCTCTGTCACTGACCTAATGGTTAACCTGGGGGAGTCACCTCTGTTTCTGTTTACCCTCCTGCTTTTTATCCCCTTTCTTATATATTTTGTCTTCCAGACTTCAGGAAAGGGGCTGTCATCCCCATATTTCACTTAGTCTCTAACACAATTCTGTATATGTGCAAATAAGAAGCAGGAAAACAAAAATGAATACTGGGAGCTCTTGAACTCTTGAACCATCACCCATCACTGCTCTTCTTACACCTCACCAGCAGGTGTTGCCGTCAGATGGGCTTCACGGAAGAGGGGAAGTTTGCACAGATGTATGCTTGAACAAGAGCAACAGCAAAAGACTTTAACTGAAATGAAGAGCACTGATGCTGCATTTTTCTTTGCCAAATGCTTTATCTTGGTTTCTCTCACAATTTAGAAAAGTAAATGCTGATTCAGAAAAATGAGACATCCCCACCTGCACCTCTCCCACATTTTTGAAGGTCAAGGAGTCTTACAATGTGCATTCCTAACTAGTGTTGTTATGTTTCTGCTCCACTTAGTGTAAATTTGCATCATGTGACATACTCTTTTTTTTTTTACAAGCATTCATAGCAAATACTTAGGAAGTTAACTTTTAAAATTGTGATATTATGATTTCATCCATTGATATATGTGGTGTTCTCTGAGGCTTTGATGCCACTTCACATCCTGAAGTTTTTCTCCATAAACATAATGGCTGGAACCGTTGATACCAACTAAGATGACTGATGTATTTCCCTGTTTGTCCTCTGTACTCTCCTATGTATTAGAACTATTGCCAGTAAGCATAACCTCATGTGCTGGATGATTGGTATTCTCAAGGCAAGTAGTTTCTTTCTCTGATTTTTCTTCTGTTGTAAATAATTGAATTTCTTATATATCTTTGGTGAATCTTTCTGTATCCTTGAATTTACAATCTTATCACTACTATATTGCACTAGAAAAAAAATTAGTGTGTTATCTTATAGAAGTGCTTCAGAACCATTAATTCTGTCCAGACAAAGTCTGTTCTATATTTTCCTTAAAGTTTACAATAAAACCAAGTAACACAGAAAAAGAATGTAAAACTGAGTTGGTTATCAGTGACAAATATTCCCTTGCATTTTCAGTGCATATAGCATAAACTCTATGAGCAGTTGTTTATACCTTTGCACCCAAATATATGTAGAAAAGTCTAAACCTAAAGCCTTAAGCAACCTGGTTTTATATGTATCAGAGTGGTGTTTATCTCATGGGAAACTTATGGATTATAGCCAATGGCACAGCTCTACTTCATCATCTGATAGCTAGAGGATACAGTTATTCTGCCCCATATGTGTACTGGGATAAAAATATTCTGTACGAAGGATGAATTGTAAATTTTCTTCTGAAAATACATCCTGAAATTGGTGAGGAGTATTGTTGTCTTTCAGGTATGTGATCTGATATTTGACTGTCTGGAAGTATATGGGGAGACTCATAAATATCCTAAGTTTCCAAGTGTGTCTGTCTGTGTGTGTCTTTTTTTAATACATTCATTTAATCATACTTTTGAGTAGACTGTATTTGCCTGCTTATTTATGTTTTAGTGTGCTTTTACAAAGCTTTCTGTGGGCTGTGCAAGATGTGATCCTTCAGTGTGATCCTCTTCCAGTTGATCTGGTTTATGTGTTAAAGCTTACAGACTTGAGTGTCTAAGGATACCATCCTATATGAAACAATTCCTTGGACCTTGCTGGTTGTCAGAAGGATAATCAAAGGAGATAGTAGCATGAATTATGCCTGGGATACAGGGATCTGATGTTCATAAATTTCTCCAGAACACTAGCTGATGGTTGCAAATATGCTTGGCAATCTGGATTGTCCAAATGAGGTCAAACTGCAACCTAATGTCATCCCATTTGGGGCCTTAATATTCAAGAGCAGTGTTTGAGAAAAGGGTTTCTCTGTGCTCTGCAGGATGCTTCTGCTGTAGAAAGCTATAAAGAAAAGGAAGATTGTCCCTATTTTTACAGGTAGAGCAGGTAGGCTATCACTGTTTAGGAAATCCTTAACTTCACTGAAGGAGATGATCTGTGCATAATCTTAATGGACTATATGATGAGAGTGGCAGTTGTAGAGAGTTGCAGTTACCTCAGATGGTAACTTTATCTCCACTGTTTTTTAGTGTGACTAATGTCTACAAACTTGGTCTTCTGGGATTCCGTCAGATGATAGTAAGTGGGATAGCATTGCCATGCATCTGCTAATATGGATCTACTCCAAAATAATTCTGGAGTAAAATTAGACTAAAGCAGGTACCTAATCCTAAATCCATTATTTTTTCCTGAGTTACTCTGTACTCTCTATGGTTGATTTTTTTGTGGCTTTTTATTGTTGCAGTAACTCCCTGTACACTCTCCAGCCGTAGGCGTCAGAGTTTAAAAAGTGGTAGCTGTAGACAAGATGCATGGAGGGAGCAGAACAGCTGGAAAACTGATGAGAAATTGTATGAAATACTCCAGTCTGTAAAGTGTTTAAGAAAGGTGGCATTACTAGTTACCAAAGCTTAAGGGTCTTGTAGCAGAAATTATTGTTACTACATCAAATGTGGAACACAGTTTTTTTTCTGTAGAGAACCAAGTGGATACCAGGAAGCATTTGACTGTGGATTGGCATGATGGGAATGATTGTCAAGGAAAAGCCTTTTGCTACAGGAATGGCAGAGATGCAGTCAGACTTGCAATAGCATGCTTTCCTGAGAGACTTGGGGAAGTGGCCTGAAGTGGGGATTATGAGCCAAAGCAGAGAGATAGATAAGGAAAGGATAAAAGAGTGTGTGCGCACGCATGAAGCACAGAGGCTTGGAAAGAGAACTGAACACCAATTTCCTGCTTACAGTCACTAGCTGGAACTTCCAGAGCAGGTAGAAAGAAGTCTTGTTTTAAGAAAAATCAGTACAGACCTTCTAGCAGAGGGAAGAACTGCAAGACTGTTAAGTCTAAAGAGAGCAAGCAATTGCTGAAATGTCTGACTTGAATCAGATGGAGTTACAGAAATATCCCAAGAGCCTTTATATTTGCACATAGTGGGGAGAACTTGAAGTATGGCCATACGGAATTTCATGAAATAACGCAAGTATCAAAGGCAATATCAGGTCACTGTAATAAGGACTCACTGAAGAAAAGATTTTGGTTTAGAAGGCAGATATGGAGAAGGGGATATGCTGGAAATTTCTAGTTATGCCATGAAATGATAAATTATTTAAAGTAAGAATGAAATGGCAGCAACACGGGATCCTGAAAAGAAATGAAAGTAATGACCTCTGCTGTAATTCCATTAAAGCTCCAACAAGTATGTGAACTGTGCAAGCTGTGTAGCCAGGATTGTTCTCAATTCACAGAGTAGATTTGCAAACTTTTCCAGCTTGCTCAGTTTACTCTTAAATAACATACCCTAGTAAAATAAGGATCTTGTCTTGTGAACACTTCCCAAGAGAGAGTAGTCATGCTTTATTCCCTGAGACAAAAAAGTATTGCACTCAGTAGTGTTGGTCCCAAAATGAAAAGCTCTCAACATCACACAGTCTTTCAAAACTTAAGTAGCAGATTTCTTAGAGACCACAGAGATATTCCTTACTGCTAAATTATTAACAGGGTATTGAACTGTTGAGCATAAGAAGAAAGTAAATGCAAGGTATTTCCAAACTTGTAGCAACAGGTTTACAATGCAATAGCCCTAAAGGAATGGATCTGTACAATTTGAAAAGTGGTATTAGCTAAACCAGTCATTAGATATGTCACAAGGCTAAGAATAGCCCTATAATCATCATTCTGTCAGCAGGCGAAAGGATAGGATTTCGCGAGGTCACACAAGAACTGCAGTCCAGGAACTTCAGTCTGTACCAGGAAAGAAACCACCTAAGCAAGAAAAACAACACAGGAAGGTTCTGGAGCATTTGGCAAGCTTTCTGCTTCCAGGGAGAAATTTCCTTTCTATTTCTTTGTCGTAGTACATACCATTAATATATTAATGAAAACTTGGCAGTTACCGTGAGCCTCTTCTGTAGAGGTTTTCTACAGAAAGGATGCTTTGTTGGCTTGTGAAAAACAGCCCCAGATGACATCCTTGTAACATGCGTCTGCTCTGCATGCCCCCCCCCTTCTGCTAGATCTCCATCTGACCTGTTCTTGAGGACAGGCCCTGGCGTGACTCTGATGCGTCACTTCATTTTGCTAGTGTTACACATATACCTTCTACAAATGCAAGTGTTCATAAATGATGAAGGCATGGGAATCCTGGCTTCTGTACATATAGTAAGATCAGTTTGGGGAGAGACTGTTTGTTGTGTACCTATTTTAGATTTATTAGAAACCTGAAACTTCATATGAAACTGAAGTATAGAAATGGTTGATAGGAGGTTGTAGGTGTTTTTAACTCTTGCCTGTACCACCAGATTGGAGCATTTTTTGCCAAAACCGCCAAAAGTCAGATTCCTGCTTCTCCCCACACTCTCTAACTAGAGAGGATAAAGAGGAGGAAAGGGATCAAAGGTGATTTGTTTTGGCCTGTGGCCTCCCTTATTGAAAAGGTAACTTTTTAGCTCACCTTCCTCTGCTTCCTCCCCTTTCCTGCAGAGTCAAATAAAGAGAGATACTTTTTAGTTGCTCATGAGCAGGCTGGGAATTTCAAGTGGTATCTGTTGCTTTTTGAATGAAGGGAATCACAGAATGTATGAAACCCTGCATGAGAGGGATTGGTGGTTTTAATTTATTTTTATTTTATTAAAGATTTTTCAGTAGATTCAATTCAACTCTGCATTTTTACTCTCGGTAAAAAGAATACACTAAACCAACTTTGAATCTGGCGAAAGGTGAAAATTTTTTCAAATGTGCTATAGCTATTTGGGTGTTGGTTTTCTGTAGCTCATCTAATGATATGATTAAACTGTCTAGTTCTAAAATAAGTAATCTTCATGCTACAGTTTTAGCTTTGAAATCGTATTATGACATCTTACAGCATTTCTCTCCCAAGTGTAATTATGTAACGATACCTCTTGCCTCTGTTCTACTCAGAGTTTTCAAAATCTGATTCAGGATTTGCATGACTTTTTAGGCTTTGGTGTATAATTCCAGTTCAGAAATTACAAATTGATTTAGAGACTCCATTGTCCATCTGTGTATTTTTAAGTGTTGTACTAGCTGAAGTTTGAGTGCTGTAAAGCGATAAGTAACCTACTTACCCTTTCACTTTATTACTTTAAAAAATGGCTAGTGCTCCAGTTTGTGGGATGTTGCATAACATGAGCCTCCCATGTATGATTTATAACATTGACATCACAGACTGCACTGGTTAATGTCAGCCCTGGACTGCTGTTTTATATCAGCAGGTATCAAGCCTATTCATTATCAATAAATAAGAAATGCCAAATAGTTTCATTCAGCCTTCTTGAAAAATGTTGTATTTTTTCTTTTGAGCTACAGGTATTAATATAATTATCTGATTAAAAGCCAAGTGGGGGAAAATGAAAGGGAAAAAAGGAATAGTGTTTATTCTCATTGGCAAGCTCTCTTTCCCCTTTCTGCCCCCACATACCTTCTTTCAAGGCTGAATTCATTCCACACATATGTGAGGACCCACTGATGGTGGCTTGTGCTTTTCAATTCCTGAGGTTGCCCTGTGTCATCTGACCCTCAGCACAAGTTAAAACAGTTATCAGGGCCTCATGGAGATGGGGGAATAGTCCATGCTCCATCCCATCTCAGAAAGCTGCCCTTGCAACCAACTTTGCATCTGCAAACGTGCTCTGAGCCCTTTGGGGGCATGCAAGGAAGAGACTGCTTTGTGGCCATAGGTGAGTGTAACATATCATGAATTCAGCTCCAGTTTATGACAGAGAGATCTGGGATGAGCTATGCCTAAAAGAGCTTCTCTTAACCCTGTCCCCAGTCCCACCGGTGACTGTGGGATGACATCCTCAGGTCAGGTAGCTGCATGTGTGCTTGCAAGCAGTTACCTGTGTTAGGTAAGTTGCTACTTCTGTGTCAGCAGGGCCTTTCTCATAATACAATTTACTAGAGTGGGTTTTTGCTGTTCTGTCGTCTGCCTATGTGGTTGTCCTAAACCTTTCCATATTGGGAGGTAGGAAATCAGTTTAGGGCTGAAGCAAAAATTCTTGTACAGATGAGTACTTGTGTTTGGGCTTCTTAAAGGTTTTATAAGCATTATGTACGTATGCTAAATTTATTTAGCTAAATAATGATGGATCTTCTTACCACTGGACAGGTACCTAATGGTACTGACCCCATGTTGAATGACTTCAGTTCACTGCCAAAATGTTCTGCAGGAGAGCAATGAAATGGAATTCATGGTGACATTTCAATTATTATTCTAATTTGGACTAGGGGCATTACATTAGGCTATGCGCAGGTGCCCTCCTCCAAATTCAGCTAAATCTTGAACCTCATTTTGTTTTTTCTTAAAGTTTCTCCCTGAGCAAGCTTCTCTCTGAGGATTTTTTCTGAGCAAGTTCCCATTTGGACAAACAAAACCTGCTAGTCCAACATAGATTATCCAGTTGTGAAATATAAGGAAATGAAATATAATATTATAAATGGGAGATGTTGATGGAGCTTTGCAATACAACAAAAAAATTTGTATCCTCAAACCTTTGCAGTATCTGAATCTTTTTCTTGAATTCATGACACCCAGGCTGTAACAGCAGCTCTTCCTCTGAAAGTCTGTGTGAAATTAAATAGTGAAAGTAATACTTTTCCTCAGTCTCCTAGGTCCAGTGAGGTGTAATACAAAATGCAGGACTTGAAGGACCCTCTTGGGCCACACAAGTGAGGCCACTTTTCACGGTTATATTGTGAGTCTTTTTCTTTTTTTTTCATTTACGTAATGCTTGACATCCTAAATGTGAAAAAGTAACAATCTTAGTTTCCTGGGGAGGTTTTAATGAGATTCTCCTGTGATTCAAATGGGATTTCAGTTCTTCAACAGAATGTGGTTTAAAATTTCAAAACAAGAGAAGACAAGCCAAAAGAACTTGAAATACAGAGAGAAAAAAAGAACTCAGTTGAGGGGAGATGGGCCCTGAGCCACCTGCTCTGGCTGCCCCTGCGAATAGAGACCTCCAGAGGTGCCTTCCAGCCCCAGCCTTTTGGTGGTTCTGTGTCTCCTTCCATGCAGCTTGAAGGCAGGGTATCAAAACCTGCTAAGCATTTCTGTTGTGATTTTTGTCTTCTGTCTGTGAATCACTTAGAAACTAACCCTGATGCTCACGTCAGTATTAATCAAACAACTTGGGTGAAGGTATGTGAATGATTCTTAGAGATCTACGTAGTGTTTCTGCTGTGTACTAGTTAATGGTACTGAATAATGCAATACCACTCTTTATTCTGATAATGAGTGTTCCTTGAGATTAATGGTTAGAGAACTTTCTGGATCCTGAAAATAAGCACTAGTTATTTGCTCACAAATAAATAAAAAGGCCTCTGAATAAGGATAGAATGAACTTGCCCTGTTATTCACAGATATTTTCTGTTCATTATTTAACCAGCTTTAGTGTCAGGGATTTTCATAGTATAACACAAGGGCTAGATCGTGAGATTATATTATGCATCCATATGTATTTATGCAAGTCCATAGATCTATTCATGTGGACTCAATTACTTGGAAAAGTTTCTGGATAACATAGCAACGATGACAAATACTTTCCTAGATTGAAGTGTTTTAATTTTTTCAGTTTAATAAAGAGAGGATCCATTACCTGTTAATGAAAACTTGGGAGTTGCGTGAATAAGACTTAAAGTTGAAAGGGGTTGAAGTCTATAGCTTAGTACTGAAAAACAGGAATTGTATTCAGATAGAAAATCTTCACCCTATTTCTTGCCTTTGTCATCTTTTCTGTTCATGGTTTTACAGCTTCTCTACATAAGGAAGTTACTATGTAGTTAGATCAGCTGTGAATGGATGGAGTACCAGCTATGGTATGTTAGCATCCCCACATACACACATAATAATAAGATTAGTTTCAGGTAGCAGGACTTATCCCACTTTCAAAACAGAGTAAACAGTGCTGTGCAGAGCTGCTAACACAGGAAATGTGTATGCATTACTGACAACCCTGGAAAGTAGCACTGAATTCCTGCAAAATGAGTTCCCCATGGAGACAAAGCCTTAGAGAATAGGCTCTGCAGCAAAAACCCATTCTTGCTTGTGAAATAGTGGAAGCATCTACTAAGTTTTGCATACCACTGACTAATAATTTTTTTTCTCTGCCTAAGTTATGCTGCTATAATTTTTGCTATACTTGCAAGCGTAGCTTTTTACATAGAGAGTTATTGTATTTTACATACATATCCACTGTAAAGCAATTTCTGTCACAGTACAAGATTATTGGAGTTGACTGTGAGATCAGAGCATTACTTACAAATGTGTGCTTTACTGTCACTGATAATAGTATGCAATCATGGCTTAAAACTGGAAGCAAACACACAGAAATTATCCAGTAGATATGAATAAAAGCCAGTTACACAAGTGGCTCTTCATTTGTTTGTATGAAAAAGAAGACTGGTTAAAACTTCAGTTTTCAGCAGAAAAGGAGAATAGATGTGTGTATATATATAAAGTGTATGTAAATTGTAAATATATATCATTCATATAGCTATAAATTCTATATAACATTCAAATAAGACAAATGCCAAAAATATTTCAGATTTAAATATAAATATGAACTGCTTATCCATTGTTTATTATGAGAGATCAGTGCAAAATCAGTGTAAAAAACCTCCTGTCTACGATGGTAACATTTCATACTAACTTTGTAGTGATGTCTATCACTAGGAAATGGTGCAAAGCAGTGGGGAAACAGGCTTCTGGTGGGATTTCATTCAATTGGTTGTTGGTCTTTTATAGGATTCCTTGACATGACTGTTGTCATTCAGAGTTTCCACGTTCAAAGCACAGGTTTCAGACAGGTTGTGCCTTGCTGCAAAAAAGTTATGTCCTAACTGTAAAGGTCCATCCCTAACTAGTCTGTTTTTCTGATGAGAGTGAAATATTAGTTTACAGATTTCACCACACCTGTTTGATTCATGGGGAGCTGTGACCTGGCAGTGAAATGTTTGACAAAGGCCATAATTCATTCAAGAGCCCATGTAGGTTTTATTTACAAATGCTAGGTTTTGAAAGGAATTAAAAGGAGCAACCTTCCTAAATCATTTCTAATGTATCCCATGATGGGAGGGCTTTTTTTTTTTTTAACATCCAGAAAAATATTGATTTGTTTTTACATGATTACTTGACCAGTTTGTCCAGAAAAAAATTCAGGCTTCTTCCATAAATTGGACACATTAGCTACTTCTGGCACAAATAAGAATGAACTCTTTTTTTCCAGCCAAAACCAAAATGTGGTATTTTACTTGTTTGCTTCATTGACTGGATTTATTTAATAGTATATTCAAATTTAAATCAGAAATTCAAGGTATTCTGCAATCTACCAACAGAAATGTACAAAAACCATTGGCAGAACTGGTTTCTGTGAGATATTCAGTCTATAAGATGGACAAATTTCCTTATCTGGATACTTTGTGAAGTTAGCCTGGCTCTCGGAGTAAAATCAGCAAAAAGTCTACAGAAAGATTTTGTTGTCGCTCCCATATATGGTATTTTAATAGATATGTAAATATGTGAAGAGGAAAAACTAAGCACAGAAATAAGTTCAGTCACCTTACGAAGTTCATTGTAAAAAAACAGCGTAACACTTCGGGATGAGAGAGATTGTGCATCACCCTATTAAAAGCAATACAGTTTATTTAGCTCCGATTATGTTTGCATTATAAGATTTTCTGTTGCCAGAAAGCTAAGTAAAAATATGGTAAGATGAAATTAATTGGCAGGTCTGAATCAGCTGATCTTTTACATTTACAGACATTTCACAACAGACAACACAGTAGTATTTCATAGCAGCTCTTTTTCAAATATGAACAACAGGCTGTGCAGAGGGAGGATGACCTTTTTATCTTGGTAGTCAAAAGCTAATAGATTTATTTTTAGACATGATGCATACAGAAAAATGGCCTAAAATTTTCCCGAAGTGCCAGGTTGTGAGTGGTTCTAAGTAAGCAAGAAGAATTTGGTCAAAGGAAATATTGTGGTGAACACATGAAACACTTTACCATAATAAAGATGAAGGGGGGGGAGAAGGGAGGAGAGGGAGAAATGTACAGTTGAATGTCTCTGCTGAACACTCACAGAAGTGCTGTTTGAAATTGAGCAGAAATGGACAAGCCTCACATTCCTCCTGTGGTCCTGCAGCTTCCCACTCTTCTAACACACTCCAGTAGACTTTCAGAGTTCAGCCGCCACTGCAGAGCTCACGGCTGGTATGGAGAGCATGCTTTAATGATCCTAGAAATAATTTGGAATGCCTACTTGCCTTGGAAGGAATTCCCCCTTAAGTAAGGGGCAATAGAGCCCGTGGGCCATGGGGCAATGAGGCCCTGCAGTCCTCCATGACTGACTGTCAGTGCCTAAGTGTTATATCAGATGTTGCAGCTACTGTAGATCCCCTGTGCACTTCTGTGGGAGTCTGAATTCCAGATTTTAAACCTGCAGGTTTCCAAGCAGGGCTATCTCCAGAGTCTTGGAGGCACTGGGCAGGGTGTATGTATAGCAAGCCAAGTATTGCATTTGCAGTGAACTCGGTCTCCACTTAGCATGCTCGGTGATTTGCATGCCCATGTGACCAGATGCAGTCTAATGTGGGGATGTATGGGCAACAGGTCTAATGCAAACATGCCTATTGGCATTGATAAGATTCTTTTGGCTTTCTCATCTCTCACTGAGGTCAATGAGGGCCTGATTCTGCTCACTGGCCATGCTGCACAAATATTTCAGCTTAGCTCAAAACGATATTATATTAGAGAGAAAGTGGAACTACACTATGATTGTTTAAATGCTGCTGAGTTCCTCTGTCATAAGCCAGGGTCTGGAAGTCTGTCAATCAAAATGACATGATTATTAGCATTTTAGTGTTGATTTTTTCTGATTTATACATTTAAGCTGAAATAGTTAATAAAGAAGTTCATGCCATGCATAACTGAGAAGTGGTCGCTTCTTAATTATTACATCTGTTTTTCCTTCTATTATTACTCCCTGCTAAAGTCACAAAGTTTCAGATCCAGTGTTAGATTCAGAATTTGCTGGCCTCAGAGTTGGAGAGTTTTTGAAATATAGGTTTTGGATCACTTCATTCTTGCCTATAATAAAAATGCAGATTGTGGTAGGCATCCAAAGCCAATGGATAATCAGGTTTTTTTAGCAGAAGAATAAAACTGTGTACTGTACAAGCTAAATTACTGTCCCAGATTCTCCCCTGGTTCTTTAATGGAATCAGTGGTACTTCTTAAGTACAACTGAAGAAAAAAACTAATTCTTAACTTACAAAATCAGAAATATTGATGCAATATCAGATTTTGCAAGTAGATTAAATATATATTTTTTTTCAGGCTTATCTTTTTAAGTTTTGATGAATAATTTCTGATTATTCAGGAAGCCCAATTTTTCAAAAAGCTGATGCCAGTCTTATGGTGATTTTGACAACAACAAAAAAAAGTGCCAAACAAACAGAAAAACAAAAGGCTTGCAAGGGCTAGGAGGCAGCAGGATGGCAAATTTTTACAGGATTGGGCCCTAAATTAGAAAGGTTCCACATTTATAAATGAATCCATTGGGTAGGCAGAAACAAAACCTGCATCTGTATTTACCCAGGAGGGCATGAACTGAGCTTAAGACATTCTTAGGCCAGTGATGAAGTCTCCACTTCATCTTGGACACAAGGAGGTTTGGCTTTTCTTTATCCTTCGAATAAGGCAGTTCAGAGAGGGCTGCCCAGTTGAGCTAATGAAAAGTATGCATTCAAACCTCCTGTGTGCCAAAAGGAGCACGAGATCTTTGCACTGGGGGAAGAAGGAATTCAGCTGGCCGACTTACTGCACAGCATGGCCCTGGCTACACCTGTGGGATGCTTCGACTGGGGGTGCGAGAACGGCTGCAGTATGTACATCACAGCTCAGGACACATGGAAACAGTGCACTGAAAGGAGAGCTTGCACTTGTTTAGTGAAATTAGACCTGTCTCAAGCTGTCTGATGGTAATTTAGAAGGAACGCTGATCCTTCAGAACCTGCGGATTTGGGTTTCCGCTGGAATCTTGTCTGGTAAAGATTTAAACTTGATAAGGAGCCAGGGAGCAATCCTCAAGCTTTCCTCTTTCTCTGAGTCGGTGTGGAGACTTGGATTTGTTATGTACCAGGGTCATTTTTCTACCGGTAATGTGCAGCGATGTGAGAACTGCTCAGACTCATTATTGCCCATTCAATGGCCTTTGCTCAATGGAATTTTCCCCAAAAGTGGTATTACAAAACAATAGATAATATCTCTCTGGAAGCTCATTTTGTGTGTATTTGTCTTTTATTAATAGCAGTTGCCTACCGCTGAGAAGCTTGTGTTTGTTAATAGTAAATGGCCAGGAGAGAAGGACTGTTGTTGGGAAAAGGATCAGACAGGACTGATAAATTAATGTTTCTTATAGACAATTTTGCTGTTACATTTGCTTACAGTTCTTTATCACCCACAAACACATACTCGTTAATAGTTCATGATGCCTTGGTCCTGCTCAATGAAAGCACAAACTATGCTGTGAGTTTACCATTCAAGTTTCTGCTTTCCAGATATTTTGATGGGAGGTTCAGGTGTTTTTTGTTTTTTTTTTTCAAGGGGGCTTGTACATTTGAGCCAAAAGATAAAAAATTATCTTTCCAGATGTTAAAATAAAAAAAAAATTGAATATTTTTTAGCCTCCTCCATACTAAACTGAATGACAAGAAATGTTAATTTCACTGAGTTGTATACAAAGGTAAAAGAAAGGCCCTGTTTTTGTATACCTTCTGTCTATCGGTTCTGGTTGAGAAACTGTGCCTCTACAATCTCAACCTTTTCTTTATCTATTACCATTAAATCTAAGGGCTATACTGCTAGAAATCACTTATACCGTCTACAAGAGCATGGGGACTGTTTGTTTATTATGTCCATCCAATCACAATGATCTAGCAGCAGTCTAAACTCTTGGCATGAGTCATATACTTCTGTGTAACTTCATTAAAAATTGGTTACTAGACAAAAGCAAAAATTTTTCTAGAAAGGGGTTTTTACAATAAATAGCTTTGGTTTAACTCTATTCTTTCTTATCATAGTTAAAAACTATATAAAAGTTCATAATTTATCACAGTCTGTGACACAAATCAAAACAGAAAATTGTATTATTCAGCCATCCAGTATTAGAAATTCTTATATTGCATATTTTTTCATTTTGAAAGCACATTACAGGTGTTGGAGTGAGGGAGGGGACCCCGGAGTAACGATGAGTCTCAATATGAGTATGGTCGTTCTCCCTTTATTAGAGCTTACACAAAGTATATATATCGACAAGCAATACGCATGCGCTAGCAATAGTTACATGATTGGTTACAGTYTCTGTCCATAMSTATAAAGCGGATACATGATTGGTGCAAGGTTGCTGACCGCGCTCCATCRACATGTATGGAACCTAGTTCCGTCCAGACTTGTTTACCAGTTTTGTGAATACCCTCTTTTGTAGTGCTCAAGGCCGCTATACGGCCACGTTCAGCAGACTTCAGCAGGTTCGCTTGCCTTGGCCTAGATAAGGCCGCTTTCCGCAGGCTCGCTTGCCTTGGCCTACATTCCTTCCCTTACCCTGAGAACGGGATTGCTCATCCCAATCAGA
>NW_020450853.1:0-76029 GCF_003343035.1 Apteryx rowi
CTTCTCGGATGCTGTGCAGCCTATTGACTTCCTCCTGTAACTCCCTTACCTGACAACACAGCTTGTCAACAGCAGCACACCTCCTGCAGGAGAGCTGACTGCCAGCCCAGGCCTCCTGGAGAGGCCCCAAGCACTCCTGTAGTCTTAATTCATACAGAGCACATATTGATGCTAAAAACACCCAAACCCAAAATCAGCACTGAAAACCATCTGTTAATGTTAATGCAGTGTTACACATTCAAGGATWATGCACATGGCTAACTGACAGTTATATGGCTGATAAACGGGAAGGAGAGCATTTCCTACTTGCCACATAGGCTAAAAGGCTGGAAGACTATTCTGTCCAACACGCACTGTTAGAAGCATTTTTGAGCCAGTGGGTGACAGTTTGCCTGTGCCATAGGGGATTCCAGGATAACGAGTCAGCAGCACTTATATCAGCCTGCTCTGAAGGTACACTCAGTCTCTCATAAATCAAACCTTTTGATGCTCTTTTGAACCTAGAAGTGCAGCTTTAAAGACCTGAGAACAGATTTTATGGGTCTGAATCCACTTTCCAATATGTATTATGTCAGAATTCTGCAGACCAGACAAAATGTACACTCTCAACTGAATTAGCAGTCAATTCTCTTTCTCGTCCTCTAAGTCATGCATGCCTGATTATTTAAAGTAATAAACAAAGGTGAGAGATTTGTGTTATCAAAACTTGCAAATGCTTGAAAAAAATAATTTAACTTTGTCCTGTTTTCTATCTTATCCAGAATCAAAGGTCTGATGGGGCGTTTATTCATAATGTGAGGCATTTGTGCCAAGACATTTTTGATTTCAGACTCAGTGTTTGAAAGAACCTCAACACTCCAGAATTCACCAAAGTTTAACCTGGAAGAGATTGTACTTATTCCTTTTCTGGACAATGGAGAAGAAAATTATAGAGGCAAGGTTTAGAAAATGAATTCTTAATCACAGAAACTTTTCTCTCAAATCACTCAAAAGATGTATAGAGTCACAGGATAATGTAGATTGGAAGGGATGTCCAGAGGCCACCACATCCAAACTCCTGATCAAAGCAGGTCCAGTTACAGCAGGTTGCCCAGAGTGATGTCCTGTTGAGTCTTCAGTATCTACAGGGGTGGAATTTCCAAAGCCTCTATGGACACCTGGGCACTTTTTTCAGTGTTTGGCAACCTGCAGGATGAAAAATACTTTTCATCATATTGAGTCAAGATTTCCCATCTTTCAGCTTGTGTCCATTGCCTCTTGTCCTTTCACTCTGCATCTCTGAACAGAGTTTGACTCCATCTTCTCAACATCCTCCTTTTGGATAGTTGTAGACAGCAATAAGATCTCCCGATAGCCTCCTCTTCTTAAGGCTGAACAAACCCAGGTCTCTCAGTCTGTCCTTGTAACATATATTATATGTACGTGTCTATGTCTATGTATATATATATATGTGTGTGTATATATATATATTTTTTTTTTTTTTGAAAAATGCAAAAGTACTGAACTGAATACTCTCAGTGCATATCTCAGCTCCTGATTCCATCAATAAATTCATCACACTGTTCAGTGCCCATGCAGGGTGGACAGGGCAAAGTAGAACCCTATTCTTAAATAAAGCCTTTTTTTGGTGCTCTTTTCCTTCTCCCCCTTTTCTGCATGGTCCATCATATGCCTGTGTCATATGCAGTGTCTTGGCATTTTTCTCAGCTATTGTTCTAACAGGTAACTGAGAGACAAAGCCAACAGCTCTAGACTGCATTTTGATGCCGTTATGGTAATAATACTTCAGTGAGGCTGTGAACAGCTTTTCTGGGCAAGGGAGATGTCTTGAATGCATTAGTCTGCCAACAAAAAAAAAGAGACAYGTTCAACATATACAAACTGGAGTTTGTAGTTTGATAACAGATCTTTCTTTCATACTGAAGCCTTGGTAACTTCTATTTATGCCTGTAGTGGGTCCTGTATAGCATTATCTCCAACTACATTATTACGGATAAGCCTTATTTAAGGACACTGCCCATTGATTCTTTTTTAGCTCTTACACTTCTTATGCACCTCTTACACCTCTTATGCACCTAACAGTAACAAATTAAGCTACATGTTCACTATTTGTTGTGAGTACTTCATTCTTTCTCTCCTCTTTAGTAATAAAATGGATTATTTTGTGATTTTTGAGCAGTTTCCCAGTTCCATTTTCTCCTTTGTCTTCCAAGAAATTTCTATGAACTTGATGAGTAGAGCCACCAATGGTAGGACTTACCTGGACACTTATGATTTGTTGCAAGAGCCCCATTTTCAGAAGGAAGATCAAGGTCTTGACTGTCTTAATATACACAGGCACTGAATAGAAACAGTTAGTTATAATGATGTGCTGCAAGTGGAAGGTAGTGCCTTTGCACATTGTAGAGAGAAATAGAGAATCTAGCTCTGTTTCTATTCTACTTTCTCTTAAAATCTATAAATGAAAACAGAAAATAAACTAATCGATGTGTAGTATTTCATTCTAAAGAGCTACCTGTACAAAAGGAGGAAATAACTTCGCCCACAGTCTAAAGGCCTGCAATAAATTCTGAATGATCATTACAAATTTAGTCTCACAGATAATTTAGGATGTTCAAAACAAGCAATGCTACTCAGTGTCATGAAAATAAGGCAAGCACTAATTGAAAGGCTGTGTGCAATTATGTAATGATATATAATTTGACCATAAGAAGAGATATCTGGGAATTTTATTTTGCAATGATCTGTCAGCAGAAGATACAAAAAAAAAAAAAAATCCAGTGAAAAAAATTCTGAACATTTTAAATTTTCTTCGAGGAAAATTTAAATGACATAATTCTTCTATCAGATAACCAATTTGAGAGAAAGCCATCAGCCTGAAAGCTGAAAAATTCCAGTTCTGAAATGTATTTTCTCTAGAATATCTTTCACCTCAAACAAAAGAATAAATAAATCCAATGTGGCTGAATGTTGATCCTAGTTTGGAATTGTTACTATAATATATAATTGGTAGAAAGTAAAACCATATGAATGCCTTCCAAAGACTGTGGTGACCTTCTTCACTTTCTACTTGGAAAACTATGTAATTTTTGTCTACATGTTGATAGTATTCTTCAAACATATTTTAGTACCTTCCCCTCTTAATTTCTGCTTTTTTCTTCAACTTGCGCTGATGTCACAACAAAATTTAATCTCTCAGGTCTAGGAAACAGTTCACTTAGAGTTTGTTTTACATTTTTATTTCTTTCTGAGCTAAATAACACTACTGCAGGAGAACTAGATTTTTTTCCAGTATGTCTTGAGGCAAGTCAGTGTTCTGAATAAGAGAAATGGAGGCTTGTGATTAAAGAAAATAGAACTGTTTCTTACAGAAGTTAGGATGAGTGGGGAAATAACTGTGAGGGGATAACTATAGAGCAAAGGGCAGATCCTCTCATCATTCACAGTCCTTGAGGAATATCAGTCTTACTTTGATGAGCTGTTTGGACAAGAACTGTAGCAGATTTGGAAATAAAAGATAAGAGAAAATATTTTACTCCAAAGAAAAAAGGAAGGATGTTTAATACAGCAATAATAAAGGAAGCATTATACTTCTCAGAGAAACAAAAATATTTTTTAATTGAAGGTATAATACGTCAGGTACATATCTGTTCACATGCTGGTTATTTCCAGTGTATTGTACTGGAAATATGCAATACAGCTCCACTGTTCTCATGAATATTGCTGAGTTTTACTTAGGTATTTGACCATATCATGGTTCTTTTGGGAGACTGAAGATGTGTATCCTAAAAACAAGACTTTGCTCTTTTTTTTGGAAATACAAAAACCCCACAACTAATTAAATTACATGATTTTTCCATGTATTGTTATTGTATCACCGCGATATAAAATTAAGTGATAACTAAAACCAAATTACACCTCTGATATACACCAATATGCCATAGATTATTTATACTGTAGCATTAAAAATGTTCATGTAAACCCAACAAACTAATAAAACAATATGTATGCATATTCCATAAGAAAAATCTCTGAATGTTAGTTGTAATAAATTTGGTAACATACAGAAGGTTTTTTTAGACTGAAGTTAATTAGATAACATTTTTGGTTAAATAGGGCTTTCACATCTGAGAAGGTTAGGAACTACAATTTCTCCGTCTACTTTATAGGAAAACATCTTTAGAATTCAGAACAGTTGATGCTCTTTTCATGGTTTTTATGGTTTTGACTGCTTTATCACAGAAAGTGCTTTAAAAAATGAAAATGTGCTCCCTCTTTGAAGAGGGAAGGGTTGCTAGAATTAAAGCAGGGACAATGTTTTGTTTCAGAGGAGGAAAACTAGGGAAGCAGTTACTTTGAGATCTGAATCCAACTAATAGGAAAGAGTTGGTTGGGACTTGAGTGTGGAAGGCAGTTTAAATGAAAGTGGTCAGAAGATAACAGAGACCACAATTTTAGCAAAAGGAAAGTGTGAAGCAGCATTGTAAAGGAACTGGGCTCTCCCAAAACAGGCTTCAGCAAACTCAGGTATGGATCTAGAGAACATAGTGCAGTATAACTAATATTTATTGAAACAAGACCGTTCAATGCACAACAGTAAACTATCTCAATGCTGGAGAAAGGCAGCAACTTTAAAAAAGACTCTTACATCAGAAAAAGAATTACAGGACTACAGGAAACTGGCACTTATCTAAGAATAATTCTGTAAAGGAACAAAGCTATAGAGACAAAATTAGAAAGAGTAGGGACCAAAACAACTTAAAACTAGCAAGAAACAGAAAAGGTAACTAGCAATAAGTTCTGTAATCAGAAATAAGACAAATTCAGTGCTCATTTCCAGACAGAGTTTATAAATGTCCTCTAAGGCTGTATGAGCATGCATTTGTATATAATATTAGTATGAGGGACAATGTTGCTCACTGGCAAATCACAAAAATCTGGCATATGCACTGGTTTTAAAAGTGGTTAAAGATTTTTTTTTCATTTTTTCCCCCTAAACTCAATAGGGATAGCTGTTTAGTAACGGGCATTTAAAACTGAAGCAGATTAGACAAGGATCAAGAGAAGACTGGCTTTTTCAAAGAGTGAAACAAGTAGCTTCTCTAATATATCCTCTTATAATTCATTGTCCAAGATACAATCAAAAGAAATAAAATATCACTGAGAAACACTAAAGTGTGGAAAGGACAAAGGTGTAAATACAAAGATTTAAGAATGTCTGCACCTGTGACACCCAGATTCCAGTTAGCTAGGACAAGCAGGAAAGGACAAAAAAACCCAAATCTACCTCAAAAGAATCTTTTAGCTTTCAGTTAGCCACAATACTCAGTCACAGAACAACTAGCCAGAGGGCAAAATACCTTCTTCAAGCCTTGGAAGTTAACAGCTGGTTCATGTCCCAAAGAATGAGATTTTAAGTATTAAATTCTTATAAGTATTAAATTCTACCTAATGTAAATGTGGATACTCTTTGTATTCACGTGTCTAAYTTGCTCGGAATTTTGCTAGACCTTTTTGTTTATTCCATATCTCTAGTTATTTTTATCTCTGAACCCTCTTGTGGCTGGTAAAGCCATTAGAAGYAAAGCATGGATCCAAATATGAACTGTTACAGCTGTATGTTTCAGCTTGCAGTGACCTGTTATGCATCTGATATTAGGATTCAACTGCATAAAATTTCACAACATATTTCAATTGCAGATTGGTTTACTGATAGGAAAAACTCCATCATAAGCTTTGTTCAGTTACTTTTCAGAAAACAAAACTAGTGCTCACAGCTCACTGTTACTTATTTGTTTGTGTAGGTAGTTTTTCCTATATGTTTCCTAGAATTAGAGGAACACAATAGCAACACAATCTTAAAGCYAGCCAAATGCTACTCAAAATATCTTGATATTTTGTTGATGGCTCAAATAACTGAGCCAATCATTCTTTTTATGATCCATCTTAGAGAACAAAACAGTAGCAAATCTTTTCTGTGACTGATACAGCTGAATTAAAGATCAGCAGTAATAAAAGAATTGTCTCAACACTGATAAAACATCATTTCATTCTAGTGCAATTATATTAATTTCATTCATTGTGTGATGGCACCCTGAGCTGCTGCATGCTTTGAGGTCAGTGTCTTTATACTTCTTAGATTGAACACAGCAAAAATACCATAAAGGCATTAAGCTTGAAACTGTTATTTGAATAGATAATAATAATAGATGCTATTTCTCCTAGGGTAGATCTCCCTGCTCTCAGAAGTTTTCCACCCTCTTTCACCTCCAGGCTTACTGGTAGCTGCCTCTTGCATGCTCAGACCYCTGTTTTCCTCTCTGCCTGCTCCACCTCTGCACTCTCAAAGCTTTTGGGACCAGCACATGCTCGGCTTCTCCTGGGGAAGGTTCATGCTGCCGGAGGGTGCCACCTCCTCCGGAGAGCAGCAGTCAGAACACAGCAGCCAGCAGCCTCCTCCATTGCTCCCCATCCACATCCTTTCAAAGAGCATAACATAAAATCCTAAGAACAAAAGTCATACCTCAGTGCTACCCTTCCAAACATTAATGATTTTTCCAGCTAAAAGAGGCCAGGGACTTCACATGGTATAAACAGGACTTCCCTGTATAACTAGAAGAAATCTCTCCAAACCAAAGTTGAATCCTCTGAGTGTTGCAAAAGGCTTGCTGTATTGCTGTTCAGGCTTTAAAACATAATCACAGACTGATTCACTTCATTCTGATTTCATCTGGATTATTTCCACTATCTACAACAGAGTTAGGTCAGCCTTTCAATTGACAGAACTATTGTTTTCTCTTTGGCAAGCCAGTTAATCTAGAAAGATAATTTTATAATACCRTTGCCTAACAGATTCTACTGACTGATTAAAGTTTTTCTCTGTGAGCTGAAATAAATTAAAATTTTCTTTTCACATAATGGCTGTAATGAGAATCCAGCTTTGCCATATCACTATTAGAAGACCAGTAATTACAAGATTTTTGACAACATCAGTGAGAAAAATCCCTTTCTTAAGTGGAAACAAGGTTAGATGGAGCTCTGCTGGAAGTCCTTTTATTAGTCATGATGCTGAACATCAAACTACAAAATCATTTTGCTCTTATTAACTTTTGGAAGAGATGTACTGCTTTCCACTGAGTTGTTTCTTAGTCAGAGGGGAAAAAGACAGATGACTTTATCAACAGAGCAGGGAGATGAAAAGAATTAAAGAAAATTCAATGAGGTGTAAACAAAGCAGCAGCTTGAGCTGGAGGGTGAACTGTAAGTTGCAACAAGGTAGCGTGAAAAAGAACAATTTGCAAAAATAGCTTTAAAACTGTTAAGTATCAAAACAAATAAAAGTACATTTTAAAGCTTATTTAAGCAATATGCTAAAATGGTATTTAAGTGAAGGCAACAAACAAAAATGCTTCAACCTTAAAGCACAGTACAGTTGCTTCCTCACATTGCCCTCACACTGCTTCAGGGTTAACTCTAGATATAAATTAAAGCATTGTGCTGGAGATTCTGCATTACTCATTTTTTAAAAAGCTGTAAAAATGGAGCTGGCATATTTTAAATGGCTTCATCTAGATTTTGCATTATTAAAACATAACTGGAAACAAATTGCTTGATGTGCTTTTAGTATGTTGTAAATTTTGTGGGTTTTTTTGATGGAACGTCAATTGTAATAGCTTAAGTAGATGATTTCCCTTGGTATATGTAGGTGTGCTATTCATTAGAACTGCCAGAGTAAAACAAAATTGGAGTTTGGCTAGACTGACACAGAAAAGTGAAAGTACTTTAAAACACAAGAAGTATTGTCTATTTTTGTACCAAACAATTTGGTTTCAAGGTAAATCTAATAAGCCTAGAAAAGCACACAGTCCTGTAACTTACTCTTTTTTCTCTTCACTACAAAATGGCTGACTTCATTAGRCTCCCTTATACCAGTTATCTTCACATTCCTTAAAAAAAATATATGGCATACTTACACAAACATGCTTATATCTATATGTATGCTTACATATAACCTGTGTGGCTGGAGAAGGAAGGCAATAGTCATAGTCCTGGTCCGAAGCCTGTTGGTTTGAAATGAGCTATGGAGTAAGCCCGCACTGAGGTTAGGATGGTTGCTTTTTTCCCGCTGGAGAGAAAAGTAGCTCTGCAGGAGCAAAGATGTCTTTTAAATGTGGTTGATTTGGGTGTGTTTGTTTGTTGAAGTTAAAATTCTGAAAATAACACGTGCATGTAGCAGTGAAAAGGAATCCTCTTTTGGAATGAAGTATCCGTCATTTCTATGAACAGAAGAAATTATGGAACAGTGTCCTTTGTAAAGCAGTAGTTTGACACACTGACTTTCAAAGGATTCAGCATTATAGCATTTGAAAAGGCTCTGTGGATGCAAGGCAGTTGAATGGACAATCTCATTTAGAAATGAAAAATGGGCGATTTTTGTCCAAATGCAGAGCTACCTGTTTGAGAGTCAYGTTACACCTCCTTTTCCAATAAAAGCCTAGGCACATGTGTGTGGTAAGTAGGCCATAATTTTGCTAATGCATCCCAGCTCCAGAAATGTAAAGTAACATTCAGATTCCTCTTTGGCAGTTCTCTATTTTTCTTGTTCTTTAGCTTTAAGACACTACTTTTTTTTTTCCTTTTTCCTCATGGTGTCATATCTTCCAAATACTTTTCCAGAATTTGTAGAGTGAGCCTACTTCAGAAATGATGTCACAAATGTTCAAAATGGGAATAGCAGAAACATCCTGGTTTTAAACTCTATTCAGGCAACTAAACATCAAAATCTGAAAAGTAAATCAAGTGTAAAGTAAATAAGAAAAATCAAAAGTTCTATATGTGAGACTGAAAATAGTCTATAAGCAACTCCATTCATTTCCATGGCTGATTTTAATAACCTGGAATTTAGGAAAGAATTTTAAAAATATCCACTGAAGGAAAATATATTTGGAATATTGAAAGCTAGAAGTAGGACTTCACAGCTCTTCTAAACCTAAACTGACTTCTAAACCTAAACTGACTTCTAAGAAGTCAGTCTGGTGATAATTCGTGTAGCTCCAGCTCAGTGAAAATGCCACAGTTTTTGCAGAAGGGCAAGAAGGGAAGAGCTGAAAGATCTTGATGCAGAGTATCTTCAATAGCTCTTTTCTTTTAAACTATGTCAAGAGGAGCAGTAGTGATGGTGCTCCTACGCATCTCTCATACAACAAGGTTTTCGGATTCAGGATAGTCAGCTGTAACCATTAGAAACTGTTGCAATGCGGTAGTAGCTATAGGCACCTCCAAAGACTGTGGCAATTAATGAGAAAACTGATGCAGTAGCAGGAGGTCTAACTCCATGCCAAGCCACAGGCAGACACAGAAGAGGCTTATCTTTGAACCTTTCCCCTCAAATTACACATCTGAGTCCCCCAAACCAGGGTCCTAAACTTGTGCTTTTCCTTGTCCTTGCCTTTCTACTGCAGCACCACCAGTGCCTCAACCTACAGCTCTAACCATAAGGCCTCTCCCAGGTCCTCAGCTTTGCATTTCACATCTCTAGCTCCAGACCTTTGCATCTCCTTGATGTGCTACATATGGTGCAGCTAGTGCTTGTACCCTCTGACCTTTAGAGACCTTCCTCAAGAAATGGGAGACTATGTTTCTCTCCTGGTTCAAAATCATGTTTTGCTTCTTACCAAATGCCAAAAAGCTTAGGCTATACGCTAACCTGGTGGAATGCAAAGGGGCATGCTCTCCTGCCAATCTGATCCTATAACGTTGTGCCAAAATCATTCAAGATTTATTGAGAAAGACAACACAGTTGTGATTGTGGTTTCTGCTCACTGAGTTGTATTTTACTCTGAGACTGAACAATTTAAATATAGAAAGAACTTTAGAAACAAGGACCAGAACTTCCTTCTCACAAAGAAGGAAGTGAAAAAGTCATACTTGATTTCTGTCTCCATATACTCTGTAACGTCAGAGTCCTTCTTGCTCAGTGGCATATCTTGGAGAACTTCAGTACAGTCTATATATTGATGATAGGGTGCTTTTGAGAGATRTGTGGGCTGGATCCCTGTTAGGTTTTTGATTGAACCAAACTCCTACTCCCAGACAAATTCTCTAAGGTATTATATAAAAGATAGACAGTGGTACTCTGACATCCTTTTAAAAAAATTAGCAAACACAGCTCCATTTTATAGGAAGCCTGAATGTGTTAGACAGTCTCACAGCTCACCAGACTGGGCTTCTCAGGGCACTTCAGCAGAGGAATGCCGAATTTTTAAGCTCACATCAGGCTTATATAGGAAATAGGAATTGATTTTTTTCAGTGCTTATGCATAGGCACAGAGGCAGAACCCCAGATACCAAGGGAACTTTAAAGTTTTATCTTGCATACTTTTGAACTGGGGCTACTGAATTCCATTTAATTCCTGTTTTATATAAGTGAAAGCCAGATCTGCAAATGTATTTAGGTGTCTAATCTGTCTTCGGGAGCCTGACTTCCCTTTGATTTCAATTGGAATTGTTATATATATAGGAGTAGCGCTTAAATGTCTCTGTTGATTTGGTCCTCTTGTCCTTTATATCATCTCGCTCAAAGGTATCCAATACTTGATCGTAATTTTTAAAGTGTAAATAAATATGTTTCTTACCAATAAACTAAGGAGCTTCGAAAAGTTTCAAGTTTAATTTCCCTCACTGATACAGGATCAGATGTTTTCAGATTACAGCAGAGAGGAAGTTTTAATAACTGCCAGGTGTGTTTGTTCAGACCTGGCTCTGAAAGGCAGCTGAATCTTTCTCCACATTACTAGTCGGTTCTGCATTTGCAGACRTCACACCAAAGCCTGACAATGCATTAACCAAAGAGAGTTTAGAGACAAATGTATTCCACCTAGTCCGAAAGACTGAGCACTGTTGAAGCTGGTGGATCTTGCCTCCCAAATGACTTTCTGTAGTGTAACTTGCTCTCCCCCTGGAGCGTGCCCCCTCCTTTTCTTGTAATAACCAGAGACTTCAGACAGCTGTCAGCATTTTGCCACTGTCTGCAGTCCTGCTGGGACATGTGAACTAGAAAGTAACCAAACACCTTCTCCCCTCACTGCCTCAGTTGTGCAGCTCAGACAGGAGTGAAAGTGCTATTTGGCAATGAATTAGAGAGATGAGATGAATCAGAACACAACGAGAAGCAGATGAGTAAGTGTATGCCAATTTTTCATAGCCCCTTTGCTGAGAACCACACTTTCAAGTGTCAAGTGGGTGAAATCACATAAAGGTGTTTTGCATTTTACTCAAAGGGTCAAGTATTTTAATATGGGCTTATCTTCAGAATTAATTTAGTATAACACGTGTTCTTTTTCCCACCCCTTTTTGCAGCACTCCAGTTCCTGAAATATATATGATGATGCATGCAGCACAAATAACCAGTTACCATAGGAACAACTGTGATAGTGATCCCAAAGCAGTTTTTTTCCTTTTTCCTTTTTTTCCTTTTTTTTTTTTTTTAATACTGTACTTTGCACTTACATAAAGCTCCTAGCCTTTCTTTCATATTCAAATCATTCTGGAAAAATGCTCTCATTTAACATGATTTGACTTATAAGAATTTATATGTCTATAAACGTATCATAATTTTCAGTGTGTTTGCACTAGCTTTCTGGCCTTGCACAATGACTACTACTAGAAAGGTGAAAACTAATAACATTTTTCAGGAAGGGAGTTCAGTATCTTTGACACTGCAAATGACAGCCTTATGATAAGGTTGCATTACAGCTTTATACATTGACACCATGGTATTAACTGAACTATGCACATTGTTTATTATATTTTTCCTTCCCCCCCCCAACCTAATTTGCCTTCTCACCACATCCTAGCATTCAAGTATAAGAAAACATATATATATGTGAGTATGAGTAAAGCAAAATGACAGGTAAATTTTGATTCTTGTAAGCATAAAAGCCATTATCCAGGTGTTTACATAAAGTCTATTTAATCTATATCATAAACTGTATTCTGGACATGCTCTAATATATTGCCACAAGTTAGGTACCTAGGAAAATAATCAAGGATAAGACTGTCTTGGATCATGTGGAGGCCTGGGAAGAATGGGATCCTCTTCTCCTCAGTGTTCCCGCAGAACTGGAGGGAGCGATTCCTATTTTCCAACAACATTCAATTTGCTTGATTTTCAAATTTGATCAATTTACTTTTGCAATTAGTTAGGGACAAGGGAGAAAGAGCTACACTTCCTGGTAAACAGAGATGTGATGAAAGTCTGTTCTAAGGCACAGTTTGATCTCTGGGTTTTTCTTAGCTCTGAGTTGTTTCTGATTTTAGACAGTAAAGCTACAGATTACTTTTTTGTGGCTGTTATAAAAAAATTATATAAAATTTAGCTAAAGGCTTGTACCTTTTGTCTTTTAACTAAAAATCCATTTTCAGGAGCACAAATGTGTAGGAGAAGTATAGGGTAAGGCTGCTTAGGGCATCCTTGGAGAACAAGAGTTTCATCTGAAAACAAAAAAGAGCATTTTTTTTGTCATGCGTATTACAGAATCTAACTAAAAATGTAAAAAGGAATTAGGATAAACTCTAAAACAGCCTTTTACAGAAAGTGATAACCACATGTGATTACAGAGATCTGATTCAAATGCCAGTTCTGGTATGTATGTATAGGCAGTTCTCCACACACCCTATGTCTCATTGGAGTGCTGGACTGTTAGGGTACATCTACACTGCAGGCACAGAAGATCATACTGAGTTTTAAGTTGCTGTGGTGAGGCTGATGTTAGCAGCAGAACTAGCTTTCTTAATGCTAGCTGTACAGTACCCTGCGGTCACTAAAATACCTGAAGCAGAGACATACAAGCTTTGACAAGTTGCAATTTTCTGATGCAAAACACATTTTAGACAAAAATCCTACAGCAAGTCTATTCCAACCTTCTTATTCACCTGCTTAACAAAAATTAGATGTATTATTCAGTCTACACAGTTAAAGCAAATAATTGCTGTTACAAACTTTCAGCTTGCAAATAAAGGTTCCCGCAATCAATAGAGCTATATCGCTTTATAAGAGCTGAGAAGTTAAACCATAATAAAGTGGTTTCTATTCTATAGCCTGACCCTTCTGAAGTGATACCTTGTGTAAATTTAGCAGCTATGAAGTTTACTGAGACTTCCCCATCCGTTGAAAGAGCTACAGTAAGTTTCTAGCTGCAGTAGGCTTTCAGTATTTTTTTTCATACAAACTATTTAATTTAATTGCAAACCAGATTCACTTTGTTATTTTTTTCCATTTGACATATAGATTTTAATTACGGTAACCATTTGACACTAATTAGATGGTAGCTTTACAGAACATGATGTAATTTATTGAATCTGGGTATATAACTGCAATGAAGTTAGTGGGTAACTATATTTAGGGATATA
Organism: Apteryx rowi; assembly: GCF_003343035.1. NCBI lineage: Eukaryota > Metazoa > Chordata > Aves > Apterygiformes > Apterygidae > Apteryx > Apteryx rowi. Next base: position 13,411 of record NW_020450853.1, read on the forward strand.
AATGCTATAAAACACTGTAATTAATTTACATATACTTGGTGCTTCATTAATCTGTGTGTTTGGATACCTAAAAAATGTAAATGATGAGGAAATATATGGCATTTATTTTGTTATGCAGTGCATATGAGTAAAGTTTTTTCATGTAGGGGAGAGCAGAGCTTTTGTCAAGCCATCTGAATGCCGTGACCTTCTGAAGATAAAAGCAACACAGTTGGTGGTCCCACTCTTGCATTATGCATTCTCTCATTCCTTGGTAGGTACTTCTCCTGCCATGAGGGTAATATGTAAAGTACTATGTGGCTGCATGTAAAAGGAGGTGGCAATGGGACATGCTTTCCTGACTGAAGGCTGCGGAGTCACTGCCGTTGCCTCCGGCTACCAGCCTCTCTCTGCTTTTACCAGAGACTGCTGCCAGCATCCTCTGGTCCATCAGCGTATCCGCAGGTGTGCCTGCTCCTCACCTATTCTGTCAAAATGATGTAGGCAAGGAGGGCATTGAAGCTACCATTTTGGGAAAAACTTAGGGAGAGCTGTAGTGGCTTCCAGCAGCAGGAGGGGAGGTGACAAGCAGTGAGGTTGCACAGACCCAAAGCCTCACGTGCAGAGTGGCAGCACCAGGGACAAGTGCAGGATGTCACTGGCGTCTGAACTAGCACCCTGGTTAACCCTGCTCCAAGGAGCTCTAGATGCTGTGTTTTAAAAAGAACCAGCAAATTCACAATACTAAATATGTTAGCTTCCTTTTACTGCAGCAGTGCTATTTCTGCTGTCCCCTGGTAACACTGAATCAGTTAGATGGATAATAGGAAAAATGYAAATAAGAAATGCCTGAGAACTCGCAGGCCTTTTCTCTGAGTTACGTTGCCAAAGATGTGCTAATTTATGGAGCTAAGTAGAAATTTTCCACCAAATACTGTTTTTGTTGGAAAATGAAAATTACTGCTGCTGAAACATTTCTCAGAAAACAAACAGCTTTTTCAATTTGAGAACCTTTTTTTTTTTGAGAAGAAAATGTTTCTATCTTTACAAAATAAATATTTAATTGTGGAAATTTGAAATGATTTTTCATTCCAAAATGAAATTGTCATAGCAAAATACATATAAAATATGAAGGGTTTTTTTCAGAATTAAATATTTTTAATTTGGGAGGAAGTAAGAAGGAGAATTTTGAAATGTGAATTTGTGTGCCTCTCTTGGCCTACATAGCATTTTTGATTCATGGTCCTCTAGACAGATTGTATAAATATTTCTCTTTTTCACATTTTTCCTCATAAAATAATCTTTCCTGACATCTGCTGAATTTGTTGCTCTTTTTGTGCAAAAGTCAAATTAAGTACCCAAATTTAAATCAGTTGTGACTGAGAATCTCCCTGATATGTGCTTCCTTTTGACTGATATTTTATAAAGCATAAAAGGAGAACTTGTCTTACAACATTGTTCAGGAAGCTAAAGTTTGAACTGATTAGATTTAAACTCGTCTCAGCATTCTTATTAAATACCAGATATTTTGCTGAAACTTCCTTTGTGCAAGGTACCCATTTTGTGATGTGCAAGTTAATCAGCACAAAGCAGAGAAATAAGCAGAGAAAAGTAGAAGTGTACAGAATTCACATAGCAACAGAGATGGATTTTAATAGATATGATTATGAAGTAGATAGGTGTGTGAGCGTTGGGGGAGAATTACAATTATTTTAAATCTGAAGTGAGAAGGAATGAAAGTCAAGAATTTTCAAAAAAGGAAAAAATAGACAAGCAAGTTATAAAAAGAACCTAAAATGAAAGAATAGTAGGTGAAATAAAACTCATTTGTCCCTTCTGTTCTATGCATTCAGCTCTAATGCAGATCTCCTCCCTCCTGTAGATCTACTGAAGTACTGACGGTTTCAGTAACTTCCTCTTAGGTAGCGATACCTTTCACATTGCGGGATCATGAAGGGGGAGCAAGTTTTAGTAGGTTTCTAGAGAACATAAAGACTCTTTTCGGAATCCCTCTGTGTGTAAAAATGAACTGTTGATCACAGTTGTTCAGAAGTGCAGCAAATGGGACCAGGAAGTACCATAACTGCAATATACCTTGGTGCATTGTGTTTGAGGATGCCAAAGCAAAGCTGGAGCTTGCTGTGGTCTGTATCCTCTGCACCTTCAGCAAGAGTGGGAGGCTGAAGCTCTGCTGTGTTAAGAACATGCATGCTGCTGATTAGTATTTGATTTATGTGTCTTCTGTATTTATTTGTTTATAAAAATGTCCTGCCTCTTCACAGTAATCCAAATCCTATGTTGTAGCAGTTTCCATGGCAACTATGCATTTTGTATTGAATAAAGAATTATGTAAACCAAAACCACGCATATATTATCAGTGCATAAATTGCTGCTGTCCTGGTTTCTTAGTCCACTTCTCTATAGTTTGTGTATATCAAGGAAGTAAAATAGTAAATTGATCTTTCTTTATCCAGGCATACTACAGCAAAATGAGAAAAAGAAGAGGGTTTCACTTAGCCTTTTATCCAGTAATGTTACTGAGCCAGCACTCTGTCTTGAAGTTCTGACAATATCTGACTCAGAGCATTCAGAAATTATGAAGTCATGAGTCTGTTTTTTTTAATCTTGAGACTAAAAAAAATACTTTTTTTATTTGCTGTGTAATGTGGAAATATGTTACCAGTTTGAGGGGTTTTTGTGGCCTAGGTGAGCTACAAAAATAAATTTTGAGGATGAAAACTTAGATTCTCAGTTAATTATTGAATTCCATTAGCATGTCCTATCTGCTGAAATGCAACAGTTCCAGTCTCCTTTCCAGAATACAGTTTACTGTCTTCTTAAAAATGGAAAGGTGTATTCAAACATGCAGACCAATATCTCTTTAATTACCTCTCTTTCACCATCCATTATTTGACTCAATCAAYGTAAAATAACATCCAAACTCTGATTATTTGCAGCTAGATATTGTTGAAATTCAGGAATTCTAGCTCAGATTTCAGTACTTTTTTTCTAGATGCTAGATGAAGAGTCAAAATCTCAGAAACTTTCATGATATTTCCAAAAAAGAAAAAAGTAATCTAAATCCTACTGCAATATTTCAATTTTGAGAGTGAAAATGTTATGTTGAAATAAAACATTTTGACATTTGTTGGAATTTAATGCTATGAGACTTTCATTTGAAAACATTTGAAATCTTACTCCTGTGAATCAAAAGAAAATTGTTCTGCTAGAGAAATTTTTGGCCAAAATTGCAAATCTATTCACAACTCCTGCCAGATTTTCTGAGGCAGTCAGTAAGATCTGGGCTCAGGAATTCTCATACATGCAGCTATACTGAGCATAACTAGTCAAGAAAGAACACAACTCAGCTCATGGTTCCTGACTTCCCATGTCCTTGTCTAATTTAGTCATTGGTTTTGTTTGCATGGCTTCAATCAATAGTAGGTCCTTCCAAATGACCTACTAAATGGGCATAAAATCTGTGCTACTATCCTTAATACGAAAACAAAAGAATGTACATTGGACAGCAAGGTTGTCTCCATGACAAAGCGTAGTGCAGGTTGGTTGAAGAGTCCTTGTCTACATATGTAATTTTTCTTCATAAAATCRTACAATTATCTTCACTTATGAAAGCAATGCAATGTGCGAGACAACATAATATATATTTGTAATTGTTAATATTCAAGGCTTTGACTAAGAAACAGAATTATCTGTTTACCACCATGATTAATCTCATTATCTCAGTGGGGTATTTAAAATGTGTGTTTTAAAGCACTCAAAGCTTTTCAGAGACAAAATGTTGAACAAAAATCTAGACCCATGCCATATTTAAAGGACAAGATGCACTTAGAAACTGTATGCATGAAAGACTGTATCACAATCTATTTTGTGATATATTTTGTCTATTCAAGAGATTGATGCATAGAGAAAATATTTCATCCAATCTTCTTGGATTTTTGAGGGTTTAAAATAATCTTCAGTATATTATTTATACATTTTTGTTATCTAGGATGTAAATATTATGCAAGTACATATCTCTTTCAGATGACTTTGCAAGTTTTTCCAAGTGGAGGTATAAGGAAAGTTGGGAGGTGAATTCCAAAAAATTTATTCATATTACATCRTTAGAAAATAAAAAGAGCAATCAATGCTTCCAATAGACAAATAACTTTCATTCCATCCTCCTCCCCACAAGCACTCTGAAAATACTTTCTGAGCCAAACACTGGGAAAAAAAGCAATAGTCAGTGTAGCTCAGTGAATATGCTGTGTTGGTGTCCAATAGAAATATAATAACTGGATATAAAAAAAAAACCTCTTTCTTTTAAATCCTCAAGTTATGGTGAGATAACTATGAGCGGCGCTCTAATTTTCTACAAAAGAAAAAGATGTATGTTAGGTGAAATGTGAGAAATTGCCTATTCTTAGCTTTTAAGTCAAAAGGTGTTATGACACCTTTTTATGTCGGAAAAAGTCTTTAACACCTATTGTGGACTCCACTAAAAATACATACCTTACTCTAATGAAAATATATAAAATAATTATATTTTCCTTAACATTTTTTATAATGTAATTCCTTTCCTCTTTCCAGAATACCAAATCCCTATGGACCACGTAGACTSATTCAATACAATGCTAGCCTTCAAATTCTGAATACTTCCTTTCTAGTGTGAACTCAAAAAGCAGTATGCTATTTGYGTCATACACAAAAGAATTCCTTATTCCTTGTCCCTCATTAAAGAYGGCCTTATATTTTTATTCTAAATTTCTCTTCTTGCTCTGTAATTGGTTAATGAATGCCCTAATTGTCGGTGCAGTACTGATGATTTGTTAAGATGGGTAAGGGACATATAGTCATCTAGGCATTTGACAGATTTGACCAATCAGAAGTTCAAAGGAAAAGTGAAAATACAGCAATGCATCTCTCAGTTCACTGCTTATTAATACAACAATCCATCCAATATATGGACAATGCCTTCCCAAAACAGGGTCATTTACAGTCTTGGAGGGTCTTTGAATAGCTGTGATCCCAGCAGCAGGATAAGAGAGGGTTACATTGCCTTATTCCCCAGAACAGGTTCTGGACAGAGGGACAGGCATGTGGTCCGTGACTGCTGATGACCAAGATGATGTCCTAGGGAATCACCCTTTGATTCTTGCACACCTCCTGTAGGTGTGTCAGTAGTGTCCCTAAGTTGGGTTGTTAGATCATGTGCTTTCTCTGACCTACTGGCAACAGCAGAAGCTGACAACATGGCCATGTAGCAAACTCAAAATGGAGACAACTTCAGAGTTTAATCAAATGCCCTATAATACCTCTTCTTTCCCTCCAACATCTCCTCCCCCACTAAATCAATTCATGTGTTACAGATGCCAGACTACTAAAAAGAAATACAAATTGTTCTTACCTAAGTGTGAAGGTCTTATACTGTGCTGAAGATGGGAAGGAGGTGAAACARGTAAAGGAAATCCACATGTGAGAAAAAGAGGGATGCAATTTATACTTTGCCATGCTCACACCACGCAGTGCAGCAAACATGCAGAATTCCTCCCAGAATTATTGTTTAAAAGAAGCCATTGCCTAATGTAACCCAGAGCATGCACATGGTGACATCCTGAAATTGCTGGTCTGCCTTAGCAGAGAAGTGGTAGCAAGCACTACCCAATACTGTAACCACACAGGCTATGTGGCAAGCAGCAGCCCAGGCTACCCTCCAAGGCCGATTTGAATACATTTGTGAGCTCGAGGCTCCGGAATTAGATGAGGTCCTGTTCCTCGATATCGCAGGACCTCACACAGGCCATCACCACAACTACATCATATATCACTGCCGGGAAATTTTCCCTTCTCYGAGCACTGTAAAAGTCCATACATGCATTCCCTAATGGATGGATTTCTTCAGCAGTCTGCTCTGGATAGTCARCGTGGTTGTAGAGCAGTGAGGCAGACAGTGCAGCCTGTCTGTTGGGGCTTTTTGCAATGAGATGCCAAGGATGAGAGGTCTTATTTTTAGGATGTAGCATGAGAGAGTGGAGCATGTGAGGCTTTTAGGTGGGAGCTGTAATAGCTTTAGAAGATGGTGAGAGACTGAAATATGACCTGGTCATCTGTAAAAGTAGGAGTCAAGTGCACATCAGCCTCACTACTATGGATCTTATAATGCTGGTGCCTGCCTGTTAGCCAGGTCATTGCAATATCACCAAGAGACTGTCTCTCCCCATGACTACTCAACTTCGCCACTTCTGGACTTTTCCTGGGGTTCAGACATATGCTAAATATTATTGAAAGGTGTCATATTGCTGCAGAGAAAACTGAAATCTCTCTGCTCCCAAAATAAACATGATAGTGTGTACAGAGAAGGAAGACACTGATAATGCAAATTCAAGAAAGTTATGGCAGTTTCTCTATTTTGACTATGGGAAGTTCAGACATATGCTACTAATGGACCAAACTTCCATTTTCTTCCTTCCCATCTCCCTTTCCATCTCCTTCTACCTTTTTTTTTCTTGTTCTTTTTTTCCTTTTTCTTTTTTCCTTTTTAATCTTTTTCTTTTCTTTTCTTTTCCCACATTATTCCAACAGGAAATAGATGTGGACTCAACACAGACTTCATTTTGTATTAGTTGTTCAGCATGCACATTCAGTAAAAACATTTCTTTTTTAGGCCAAATTCAAACATCTGAACTAGCAATAAAATGCTTTTGAGTCACCAGAGCCATTCAGTTCCCAGTTTCCTCATGTAAAAGCTAATGAATAATTCTTATGAAATATTTTCCTGTTTACTTTCAATAATCAGTGTTGAAGCTGCAATATCACAGACTTCATTTACTCTCTTGGGGAAACTGGGGAAAACAGCCTACTATTTGCTGAAAAAAAAATCAGATTCTTCTGATTACAGAWTGAATGTCAGTAAAGAGGAAGGCTTAATGGCTTGAAGAAGAGATTATTTTTAAAGTRTTCCACATGTTCTCTACAAGATCAAACAACAGATTTTTTTTTATATGTTTACTTTTGTTTTTCACCTTGAAAGGGWTGTAGAACCTGGAAGTATGAATACCATCTGGGAGTAAAGTGCTCAAATAACTCAGTGTTATGAAACAGTTTGTATTTTTTCCATGTGTTCACTGATTAGATTAAAGTCAATCTTTCTATTATATGAATGGTTCCCTAGATGATGGTACTGTAAGTTTCAGTTTTATTAGCAGTGTCTGTTCATCATGATAACGACTCCATAGCTCAAACCTGAGGGATTAATAATAACAGGTATTTCAAGTACTCACTATTTTTATCATCATTGGTAGAGGCAACTTCTGTTTTTCTTTTCAAGCTCTAACTAGCCTCTAAGTTGTTTGTGCAAACTTCTATCCAGCAACTCTTTCCATATATGACTGAATAGACCGAGGTGTTTTGCAGGAGCTGAGAATAATTTTTTATGTGGAGTTTTATAAATATTTTTAGAATGCTTTTGAAACATGTCAGAGTTGATATGTATTGGCAAAACATCAACTCTATTTTAATTTTCCTATCAAAAATTTACCTTGACTTTCTGATTTTGGCTTTTGAGAAAAGCAGATAGAAAGAAACTGAAATACAGTAAAATTTAAATGAAGTGGCATATTTCTGCGTTACCACATTTTAAAAACCAGCAATAATAGAAGTGGAACCTAACCTTCAATCTTTTAATAATGTGCCCTTACCACAGTGAAGTCAGTGAGAAAACTTTTTCTTCTATAAACTAGAAACTTTTTTTTTAAACTGAACAAYGACAAGGTATTTGCGTCCATTTAGAATTCATGCACAGACTCCTATATTTCTTACTGAGCACATCCATCTTCTTCCTACGGTTCTCAAAAACAGAATGCAGAATAGAATTAGGATGTGCTTTTTAGAGGGTCTGCATACCTTGCAGATCACTCTTACTTCAAATCAAAGTTATTGCTCCACTGATCTGAAATACCAATTACAGTATTTCAAGATATAGATACAGCTGGGTCTTCATTGTCCACTGGTGCAACCAATGGGACTTTCATTAGTGATTTTAGAGTCAGCAGAATCAAGATCRTTGGCTCAACTTTTAAGAGTAGTGCCTAAAGAAATGTGTTTTAAAGACATTGAGACCCTTAATCTTGTGAAAATTCATGTTAATTAGTCACCTAAGCGCTCTTGCTAATCCAGCAGGTGTTTTTCTCCTTCTTTAAGAGTCTAAATACATTTGCAAACCTGAAACACTAGTGACTGCAGGCRTTTTAAAACTTGAAATGATTGTTTAACTTTTTCTCATATACTGGTGGCAATAGGTTGCTCAGTTTTTGTGAGTTGTCCCTAGTTCCACTTCCCATGAGACTTTGGGGAAATCTCTAGATCTTTCTGTGCTAAGTATAATATAGTTTCTGTCATATTCTTCACGTGCTTTTTCCATGGCCAGGGCTGTCTCTTATGTGGCGGTACTGAATCCTGAACAGTGATTCCAGTTAGGTCTTCAATCAGTGCTTTAATATAAAGTATGGTGAATATTCATAACATGTTACACCCTTATGCTGAAAATATGCTTAGACATCTGAAGTGTAAAAAATCTCTTTGCTGCAGTTCATATTTTCACATTGACCGAATAGTACTATTTTCTTTTAAACAGAAAAAAATACCAGGGAAGATTTCTAAGTGTTCTCTCAGGTTAGATTGAAATCTATGACTGCGTATTTTGCTTTTCAAGATTTCAACCTAACTATTATGATAAGAAGCACACCTCACAAAGCAGTTAATTGTAACTGTTTTATTYGCATATAGAGTCTGGACCTTAAGCATGCCACCTTAAAATATTCCTTTGAGACATGTTAATCAATGCTAAATTAAAGATAATTATGATAATTAAATCTTCTCAAAGGAAAAGGTGATTGTAGTAGTACTTAGCTCTAGCATGAGCCAAAAAATAAAAATGAAACTTCTTGGTATTAATACAGTGCCTTTCTAATGCCCTCTGCTGAAACGTGCATTTTAAATGAAAGGCAGAATTTGCTTGGCAGTGTGCAGTGTTAGAGCTAAGTGAGGGATGTGTCTGTACCTGCACTGTCAGTGTCAGTCTCTCTCTTTTACACGTCTCATATTCAATTTATGCAACTCTCAGTCCATAAAACATTAAACAGCTACATTGTGATGCTTCGTGTGCAGTGTCCTTCAGTTTAATCTTCAAGTAGTTTCAGCTGAATCAGGCATTAAGGAGATGGTCTTGTACTGATGATATTGTGCTCTGATCTTGTTATTGCGGTGACCATGCTCTCAGCAGCCTTCATTGCAGCCCCTCCTGGATGTCAGTTCTGTGTCATCAATTTGTAGTTACAAAAAAACTCTTATTTAACTTTTCTCTGGGCAAATCTGACTCTGCTGCTCTCTCCCGCTCCAATACTGAGAGAGGTACTAATAAATCTGCACTTCAGCACTCACTGTAACAGAGATCAATTTGTAAGCACCAACATGGAAACAAATAGGCCCTTTATAGCTATTAATAAAGGAGGATAATTGCCAGCATTAGTCACGACATTTAATTTTGCCAAAGGAGTAGTTGGACAGTTTGCTTTCCTCAAGGTGATGATTTTCTGTGAGGCATTTTCAGGCTCCATGACTTATATTTTATAAATAGGCAAATTTTGCTTTCAAAAAAAAGAAAAAGAACAATTATAAAAAATCCTCAACAATCACCCTCTCTCCCCAGCAACATAGTGAAAATGCTTCTGTTTTACAACAAACTGTATACATATAAATAAAAGATTGAAAGGAAACAATGTCTTACAATTTGAAAGATGCACCACAATACTGAGCTATGACTTTGAATAAATGTGCTTTCATTCCTCTGAGCAGCATTTTTTTTTTTTCTTCAAAAGTGGCTTGCTAATCTGCTCAGAACATGGTGATAATTGCAGGAGACCGTAAAAGTCAAAGCATGAGAATCAAATGAGATAAATGAAAAAGAGCTTGATGAGTCAGTAGCCCATATTGTATGTCAGGAAGACAGAAAGACGTCTATCTTCATTCTTACGTTCGCTGTTCTCCTTGCAGAGCTAACTGCTCCAGGCGCTGCTCCATTTCCTCACCAAAGCTATAATCCTTGTTCCCAATGGCCATAATAAAAGGGCAGACCTGATTCATATACTACCAAACTAGGTCATATCCAGCTGATTATGTAGAGTTACATAGCTGTAGGCCTGGCTAATACATAATGGGAGACCATAAAGGAATTTTTGTGTACCGTACATTCAAGCCAAGGAGTCACAACCAAACAAATGGTGATTATCATACCACCAAAATAGGAAGATGTTTCATGCTTTTTGTTGCTGCTGAGACTGAACTGGTGGATTGGAATGGAAAAAAAAAAAAAAAAAAGCTGGTTCAGTCCTTAAAGGGATATGAGGAGATTAAAAATTCAGCTTCTGCATATATGGTAAAATTTAAGAAATGGTGGCAGACTCTAACTTGGTCTTTCAGATTGCCAGAGTTTGGGTATATATTTCAGCCACTGCCTGGGTTCAGATCCTGGCTCAGTTCCCTACTCCATGGCCTGGTTTCTGCAAAAGCCCATCCTACCTTTGATTTGGAAGGGTAAGATATATCTCCTTCTTTCAAAATTCTTCTGTATCCAGCGCTCCCACAGTTTAAGAACCAAGTACTTCCATTATCTCTTAAGCTTCTTAAGATGCAAAGTTATTGAAAAGAAGCATATAATGGGAGGGAGAAAAGCAAAAATTATACATTAATTGCCACCCTACAATACTGTGCTTCACTTATCTGGAAGAATTCCATTGCAATATTAGATGAGGTATAACAAAAGGCAACAAACATCTAGGCCAAAGTCTCAAARGATTACTGAAAGAAATTTACCTGTGGCAAACAATGATATTCTGTTCTTTGAGCCTCTGACTATTACTCTGATTTAAATTGTATTCAGTCTACCTGTAAAGGAGATTGAGGTTTTCCTACCGTTATGTTTATCAAAGGGATCTTAATAACCATTTAATATTTGTTTTCCAAAAGACATAGTTTCACATGGACTTCATTCAAGACTGGTTTAGAGTTAAGCAGTGTTCCCTTTGTTTTTTGAGACTTCTAGGGAAATAAAGGACTTCAAGGTCAAATATGACTGCAAGTCAATGCTGATTCAGACTACACAGCTTACATAGACACTACCATCAAATCAGGAGATATTGGCAGCTCAGAGCATTAAAGAAAAGGTTTGGACATTGCAGATTTTTCTCTTGGCAAGAAATGCTATGATACTGCTAGTAAAACAACCATGTATTTGAATTGATTAGAATGGCCATTGCTTAAACAGAGGTAGTAGGAGTATAGATTTGAAACCTTCTGGTTGCTTGGACCACTGAATCCAGTTCTACAGGGTTGATTTAATATCTCTAACATATATACGGAGTTCCATTAATTTTAACAATGCAATGATTTTTCTGAATAAAGTTATTAAAGTAGAAGTTCAGGCTACTTTGTGTGAAAATAACCTCCCTACACATACACACACACACATACGAAAATATAAAACCTAATTGTACATTTTATAAGTTCAGGGGTTTGTTTGAATTCCTTATTCAAATTATCAGAGAAGGAATGAGAAGAATGGAGGTATAGTCTGTATTTACATAACAAACTAACATGCTATGTCAATTTTGTATAGAAGAAGCTCCCCTATACATGAAAGCACATGGTGGTATATCTATAAATAAAATGTTTTGATCACCAGAAAAAATGAGTCATGTCTTCACTATTTATTTAATTTGAACAATGTCTTATTCAAGATGACCTGCAAAATCACAAGCACTTTGTGGATAACCTATTCTAATTATTTATTGGTCATAAATAAATAAATTCATTGGTCTGATAGTATCCATAGGAGCTCCTTCAAATTATATATATATGACCAGTTTTTGATAGTACATACATTTACATTATTATAGCAATTGAAAGGATTTCATACCGTTAGACAACCATTACCATCACTTCCATACTTTTGTGTAGCATCTACATATAGGACAATGCTGAAATCATAGTTTGTCATGATTTGGCTGACGTATACTCACCTAATGGAAGTCGAATAGCTAGAGCTTTATATCTCTCTCTTGTATCTGAATATTAGGAATAATCACAAGGATTATTGCACTATTATATGATGCATTGTTCCAAAAATGTATTAATAAGATTGTTTTTGAATTACTGTGTAAAACGTTCACAGAAAAGTAAGTACAGCTTATTTTTACTATATTACTTCTTTTCAGCTATAACAGAGTGAATAGATCTTCTGCCACTCCCCAGGGTGATGTAACACCCCTGTAATTGCTCTAGAAATAAGTTCCACAAAACATGGCATTGTTTGTGGCATTTAACTTAAATCCCTGTTCAGTGTTTTTGAAGGAGTACATCCTACCTAGGACAAAAGCAGGTCCAGCAGCACTGACAGGCCCAGCTTTCAAAAGAGGCCAGTCTCTGCTCAGTGGGGAAAACTGGCTGTGCTGCTGTAGAACTAAATTAGAGATTGCTCAGTTTGATGTGGAAATTAGAAGTTTACTAAAAAAGAAACATAGTAGGCATTGTGATGTGTTTGAGGATTTTTTTCTTTTTTTGCAGTAAGAGCACTAYCTATATCCACAGCTCTCTTCTAGAGAAATGCTAATATAAAAAGGGTTTTAAATACTCCCCGAGCAAGAACTATCAGTCTGCCTCACCTCTTTTCAACCAGGTGCAGTGACTTAAATCTAAGGAAGACAATAATGAGAAAACTAGAACATTATCAAACAATTAAGAAAACTCACATTAAATGAGCTTAAACTAACAACAGATGTCTCTAGTATAACCGTTGCTTCATATTGAATCCTAGTCCTTCTCCAGCTGGCTAGTTTTTGATGTTTGGAACGTGACTCTGGGTCTTCTAACGCAGTTTATGGTGGCTTGCCATTAAATATAGACATTTGCTGTACTGCAGTCCTTTTCCTTTGTTTCTTATTTGTACTTAAACAGAGTATGTTGAAAATACCACAAGGCATGTAACAGCAGCAGTTTGAAAATTTTCAGCTCTTGCTAAAGAAGTGACACAGACTGACCATGGCAAAGGTTGAGCATGTATAGCTTTTACCCTTTCTGTTAGGAAAGGTTATAACTATTGATTTGCTCACTGCTCTCGGTTAGTAAATCCTGTGAAGACAGTGTTTGCCAGCTTCTCCCATGAGGGTCTCTGCATATTTTTAGGTCTTTACCTTGTGCGCGAAATGCATGCCTTACTCTGGACAGCCTACTATCCCCCCTCTTCCTCACATAAATAGAAAGAACTCGCTTCTTATCTAATATGCATTGTAGCTGAGCTGATATACTGGCTACCTTATACCTATTTGTTTATCTGACTTATACTACTACATGAAAAAGGTCACCCACATTTGAAATGTCCTGAAGAGATTTAAATAATATAGACCTTCTCTCAGATGCTCCTTTTGCTCTCAGACAGAGTGTTTCCTTTTCCCRTGTTTTGTATTTGTATTCTACACCCATAATGAATTTAAACAGTGCTGGGGGCTCCCCCACATTCAGGACCTCAGAAATACTTATGATCCATAGCCTGGTTGTAGCCATTGCCATAGCCGGTGCCGGATGCAAGTGCTCCCCCTGCACCGCATCCCGACCAGGCAAGCACTAGCACTCTAGCTGGTCTCTTACTGATGCCATCTGGAAGGGGGTGCGCTGCCCATGCAGGCTGTGGGAACAGAGCCCAGTGCTTTAGGGAACAGCTTTGTCCTTTGTCTTTGAAAAATCTAGCACAAGTCTGCAAACAGCTGTATCCTGATCGAAAGTATAGCTGATAACTGTCTCTGAGATTATATATTTCTGATGATGTCTTGGGATGCACCCTCCGCAGCCCACTGTCATGTTTTACCATGGAGTCAGACATAAAGCATTAAAAATGTCTTTTATACTTCAAAGATAACACAACACCTACACCTATCAAGAAAGGTGCAGTCATAATATGAGCTACAATAACTAACAGTCACTGTTACTAAAATAAGCGCTCAGAAGATGGAAACTTATTTCAGGTTTTTGAAACTTCACTGATAAAGTAGGAAGTGTCAATGCATAATAATATTTCATCTAGAACAAAACTGAATGTTCACTGTCTTGGATATTTTCATCACATTCTTCTTCTGTAACAGATAAACAAGTAACATGCTCAGTCAACAAAGATGGCTGTTTATAGGTTTTATGTAAAAGATGAGTTCCCATACTGAGTTACGAGCTATAGAGGGAGAAATTCAATCATTCTAACTAGGCAAAAATATTTAGCTTAGTCTGCAGGAGGAGAAACATTTGAATCTATTGAGACAAATTAGACAAAGTCTCTTCTGAAATCTAGTATAAACCATTCAGAGCTATTTTCGAGCAGGAGGACTGCAAGCAAAACTGGAAGGAGAGTTATAAGAAATGAATGGAGTCAAACAAATAATTTAAAGAAGTTTAAATTGTTAAACATAAGGAGAAAAAAATTAGTCCCAAGGAAAACATGAATGGCAGGTGTAAGTAAACCATTTAGCACATCTTCTTCAAGAAACAGAACTATGAGATTAAAATATTTGGATTTTTTTCCCTTTATTTAGTATTTATAGCTGACAACCATGTTTGAATTCATAAGATACATCAGCACTGGATGTAACTGGAAAAACTTCAGTGGCAGAAACCCATCCTTCAGTAGTGTTCTTTTGGTTTATTCTCTTTCTTATCATTGTTTCTGCTTTCTAATTAAGTTAATAGAACATACAGAATAACACACACAAAAAATTATTCAATATTTTAGCACTTTTAAGGTTTGTAAATATTAAAGCCTTGAAAGACCTCTATTATTTAACCAGTCTTTTTGCATAATCTTAGAGTTTCAGCTAGTAGCTCCTTGTGATGGAAGAAACTGTTCTTCCATTAAAAAAAAAAAAAGGAAAAGAAAAAGAAAAAGAAAAAAAGAAAGCTAAAGAGCTTGTTCTGGAACAAGAATGTGCTGTGCTTAAGAAAAATATCCATTGATAATTTCAGTACTTTAAATGATGACAAATTGCAACATCACCTGATTTGTTATTCTGGTAATTAACCAACATCATTCTTAAAATGTTGCCTCTCCCTTCCAACTTATTTTTTTCTTAGCTGAAATTCCATCGATTAAAAGTTAGTATTCCTTTGCTAGATTAAAATCTTGTAACTGATAGATGCCCTGTCCTGCTGTAGATGCCTAAAATTATAATCAAATCCCCTTTTAGCCTTCTATTAAGCTAAGTGGAGTTCATTTGCTTAGGTCATTCATTTTTCATAGCAAAGCATGTCTTACAGACCTTTAATCATTATGTAGCTCTTCTCTGAGCCCTCCACAGCATTTCAGCATCCTTTTGAAGGGTATAACTGAAATGATATTTCATAAGGYATGTCACTGAAATCGCTTCTATTTTCATATTCATTAGTGTCACCTGTAAAGGGCAGAAACAGTGGGAGCCAGTCTTAGCCCCATACAGAAATCTGTAACCCTTTTCAGTATCATTATTAAAAAAAAAAAAAAAGCTAATTTCCCTGTCTATCTATGCATGGCATTGCATTTGGCTGAATTAAAGTTTAGCCTGCAGTCATTCAAAAATTAATAAATCAAGACAGAGCTATATCTCTGGTGTATTTGTCATCACTATTTCTTTTATGTCCTGAAGATTCCGGRTGAAAATAACACATATTCGAGTAAAGCAAGTTAGCATTTCTATAGGAAAAAATCAAGACCGCAGCTAAGTAAGAATGCAGCTATCTTATCAAATTTACTTATGACTTCTGGATGAAATGTAGAAAAAATAATCTGTTTCTTTGTCATCTCAGCATAGCATGGGAAAACATTTTGGTGTTTCTTATTTCAGAATAGAGCAAAACCTATGTTTTCATTTGTCATCAGTGTCACACCTATGAAATCAGACTGATTATTTCTTGATAACTTTAAACTTCTATATATATTCTATTAGCATTCTCAAACTGTAAAAATGTCTATACAGTTTTCAACAATCAAACACTACTAGAAATATTCATGTGTCATGTTTCTAGGCATAGTCAATGTCAGATACCTTTGAAGTCACCAACGTTATTTTGAAAAGCTGTCTCGGGTACGATTGGGAAACTCTGGAAGTAATTTGTGTTTGTATTACACACATTTCAGAGCCTCTAGCTTTATACTTTGAAATAGTTAGACTATTTTTCACTCATGTCCCAATTACAACCTTTCTTTAAATACCATTCTTAGAACAGCGTTTGAAAGAAAAATGAAAAATTTCAGACACTAACTAAAGGCTGCCTTGCTTATTATTGTGTGTAAATAGAAAGCAGATCTTTAATAATGCTGACATGAATCTGTTGGCTCTGTTGGTCTTCTCATATATGAGTGCACAGGAGAGAAAGAAGAGAACTATCCAAAAAGGCTTAAAGAGGCTAATCTCCTCTATAAAAACGGGGAATTTTAGTTTTCTCTACGAGAAAATTCGCAGCACCTGAGTCTGACTCTTGGTCCAAATAGTTGTCTCTTTCCCTCCCCTGATGAAAAAGAAAACAGGTATAGGCTGAAGTTAGCCTTTGTGAATACTATTTGTTTCCCAYTGCTCCCCATGTCTTCAATTTTCCTTTCACTAAGAGAAGTTTTTTGTGCCATCTAATTAAATAGCTTTCAAGGAATCAGACTTTCATATCCACTGATATAATAATCCTCCTTGATGAGTATTACAGCTCTGCTGTATCCTTAGCCATTTCTATCATAGCAAATAGGAACTGAATCCTATCCTGTTGTCCTAAGAAATATTGATTTGTTAAATATTTGTAACCTTCCTGTATAATTAATAGAGAACTATACTGTTGCTGTTGTTTTATAATTATGTAAGTTGGTTTAAAAGTATCTGTAGAAAGGATATAATTCTCTATTAAAGAATAAGCTCTTTTGGAAAACCAATATTGATCTCAACCCCATTAAGGGGTACATTAAGATACATTAATGCTTAAATGAGTATCAGCAAGTAAACAAATGAACAGTAGATGAAAAGAAAGTATTAAGACTGATGATAACAGGCATCAAGAAAGGGATACTATTAAAAGAACAGGATGAATTTAAATCCGGGTAATTTTAATTGCTAAATGAAGTACCAAATTGGTAGCAGCCTGGCTTTGAGGGTGTGAGTGCAAGGATAATGTAGAAAAGTCTCTATCCCTCATGAATTCCCTGTCCTTCAGTAGAGAGAGGTAATTCTTATGTAAAGTCTCTACTATATATATACTTTATACTAAAGGTATAAAGACCAAAAGGAAAAATGGAGCTCACCTGATTCAGGCATTTCTGTACTTTAGGGCATTCTGGAAGCAAGGAACTTTAAGGGCCTTATTCAGCATATATTGGGTGCCCAAATTGTCTAGTCGGCATATTTATAAATAGAAAGGTAATAGATCAATAGGTAGATAGATGATACTGACAGGAAACTCTGGAGATTGAGGAGAGCCCAGGGGTATACCGTATTGGTACAATGTTCTGCCCACACACACACAAAGTGAGACCTACACTGTTATCCAATATTGAGTTAATAGTAATACTGACCAGTACTAATATTTCAGGGATGATAGACAGAAAACTAATACCAGACTGGCTAAACCTGGATTACAGAACACATTCAGCCCAGATGCAGTCATYGATCAAGAATAAACTCTCTGAGCGTGTGTGAAAGACCAAACTAAATGCACTAAGCACTTTCAGGCAAACCATTGAAGCAGCTAACTACAGGGATGTTCACAAAGTTATACAGTCCTGAAATAGCTTATTCTTCATATAGTGAAGAACAATTGCATTTTTGCTATTTATCTTTCAGTACAGTGCTCAATATACTGACACATGAAATTGAAGATGCTGTTTAATAAATTACTAGAAAGTTGTAAGTAACTGGGTAAAAAAGCTTACAGCTTAGAAAAGGAGAGTACTAAGTTTAAGAGAAGTTACCAGAAAATTTCCTCAAAGATCCATTTCAGAGGTGATTTTTTTCCAACGTTCTTAGTTTGGCAAAGTAAATAGCAGTGTTCTACAATGAAAAAAAGCTTGGGGTTTGGGAGCTGATATCGAAAGGGACTGGAATATCATCCAGAAAATACCAGATAAATCTGAGATGAAGCAACAGAAATGATATGAAATGTGATCAACACAGCAGTTGTGCTTCTGGGAGCATAGCACAGAAACTTTAACTACAAGCTTGTAGTCAGGAGAGGTGAATTTAAATCTGAAATGCACTCGGCAAAGGGCCGTTGGAGAGATGAGGAGAAAGAAGGAGGGACTAGATGAACTTTGCTCTTGCAATCTAACCAAGTGAAAGCTTGGATGTGCTGCATTCCGAGATGTAACACATCTGAGGTCTATGAGACATAAACAGCAAGGAGGGAGAAATATTTAAAATAAAGAAAAGTTGAACCAAGAACAATGGGTTATAAATTGGCCATGGAGAAATTTACTTGGAATTAGAAGAAGGATTTAATTATTACAAACAAAAAATTGAAGAATCAATCAGAGAGTTGAGGAAAAGACCTAACTAACCTGAAATAAGATCTGGATGCATTAATGGAAAAAATTACTGCAGTGTTGCTTGTGAGAGCAGCATGCTGATCTAATGGATCAGATGGATCTTTCAAGTTCTCGTTAAAATCTACACTATTCTATCTAGGAGATTAGCTAAGTTTTTCCTATGGGTGTCCCAGTTCAGCTATAAAGAGCCATCCAAAGGACATTGAATTTGCCAAAAAGGCAAAAAAAATAGTCTTTACTATCCCGAGGGCTTGAGCATAGTAGTCTAGGTCTATTAGAAGATTCAGGATATATTGGGTATGTCTTTAACATAAAAGGTTCCTCCTGACAATCATTCAGTACCTCATGTAGAGTAAATGTAATGCACTATTTTCAGTTTYAGAGGTTAAGTGTTCTTCACCAGTGCTTTTTCTTTATTGTATAAAACAAGTAATTTTGTTAAATTTGCCACATTTAATCACATACCTGATCCCACTATCTTCATTACTGTTGCACACTTAAATAACTTCACCAGGACCAACCCCAATTAGTTTGCAGTTGCTTGATCCTGCTTCTAATAAAATTCAGTCCACTTCAGAGAATCAGACTCATTTATGGTATTGACAGAAAGCAAACAACTAATGGAAAAGACTTTCAGATATGACTTACACACCTCTATTCTTAAATACGTAAGCTCTGCTATACAGCTTTGGGTCTCAAGTGACATGTCAGATGGTGGTGATATTCCTGCCAGATGAACATATATCATAYCACTCTTCTGGCACACTGGCCTCCTGAAGGGTTAATTTTTAAGAAGCATCTCTTGTAAATGCAGTCACACAAAGTACAAACTTTTCTTATCTGCTTATCTGGACTACAGAATGAAGAAAAATAACAGGTAATTTTAAAATCTGTTGATTTAACTAAATGAGGCCTCCTTGYATAACATTTAATTGAAGAAGTGAAAGACCTCAAGGTTTTCTTTCTGCTTCATTTCCTTCTCATTTTTTCTGCATGGGGAAAAAATAGAAAGCGAACATGCTTCAGAGATCCCAGCCTCCTGCGTACATATTCCAGAATATGTAAAAGAGACTCAAGGGCAAGTCTTTTTTTTCCAAACACCGCCTTTTGCAAAACCAATAGTATTTTATTGTTTCTGAACTTATGATGCTAATTTGACCCCAGACTTCCCTTTGAACCTCATTCAAACAGAATTTTGTAATCACAAAAGATAGCAAGTAAAGTCACAGAGCTTTTAGTGCTGTGACAGAATATGTAGGTAGGTAATGAGGAATGCAAATGAATTAATTTTAAGAGTGGAACAATTAATATTCACAGCAGAAAGAACTCTTCCARTTTTCTGAGGCAAAGACAATTAAAGTCTCTGGCATTTTCCTCTTCATTTGAATTTAATGACAACACAGTTGGTTTAAACTTTTCTGGCGGACATATGTTAGGAGTAAATGCTATCCTTCAATTTAAATTCAGTTCACCACACAATATTTGAGAAAACTCCATTTTGCTAATTAAAGTCCGGTAAGAAAATRGCCAGAGTATTTTGTGGCTGAACACAAAAGAGCAAATGACCCCACTTTCCTTGTAAGACAAAAATAAACTAAAGAATACATATAGTAGAATTAGTAAACTATCAGAAAACAGTGCATTTCTGAGCATGCTGTGGAATAAGCCCAACTGCAAACATGTTCTTTTAAAATGCAAAGTTCTGAAATGAAGCAAGTTGTCAAAAATATTGCTATATTATAAAAGGCTTCCTTTTGTCGTTAGAGTGAGTCTGGTCTCATCCATTCTACAGTGCTATTGTCTTTACCAAATCCAGAATATTAATTAAAGTATTCAGAGTGTAACAAACAGTAAGAAGTTTTGAACAACCCACAGATAATGCAAGGATTCAAAAAGAAGTATTAACCATTAGGAAATTAATCTAGTGATGTTAGTAATGTTTTTGTTTGTTTGTTTGCTTAAATAATTATCAGTTTATGGTCATTCTTTTTTAATAATCCTTCTATTACTTCCTCTCCATCTCAACGTACACAGCTAAATATCTGTTCCCTGTTTTTGRTAAGATATTGCTACAAGATGAATCCTCATATGCCACTAGACATACTATCTGGAGGAGATACTACAAACTATAAGATAATATTTGTTTTACTTATTTTCTAAAGGAAGCATGCCTATCAATGTATTACCAAGTCAAAAAAAAAATCACATATGACTTTTGCAGAGAAGCACTTATCATGGGTCTAAAACAATGTTAGTGAAAAAACTTTACTGCGTAAATAACAGGAATCATGGACAAAAAAGCKTAATGGTTTAGTTAGATATCATGATATAGTAGATATACTCTCTTAATTAGTAGTTTTGCCATTGTGGAAGAGTCTTAGCAAATTTAAAAGGAAAGAAACATCTSCTCTTCTGTGAGAATTTAAATATATAAATTTCCAGCAATGTGTTAGCTTTCTTCTCTAATAACAAATTATTTGTAATTCCATAATAGGACACAATTTTCTAGTAAATATATTAGATATTTTCAGAAAGTTAGTTTAATGTTCATGGAAGGTCTGTTAATATAAATATCTGACAACTGTGTGCTACCTCAAGATGAGTAAATCTGAGAGTATCCTTGTAAGTATATTTTCATTAAATACTTTAATATACTAGCTTGTGACAAATTTATAGAGCAAGTTACTTACATTCCCATCTATTTAATGAAGAAACATTTTTTCATATTTCTGCAGATAAGGATATTTTTAAAGACRCAATATTCTTTTCAAACTGAAGTAACTGTGAATTATATGAAAATTGATATCCTTGTCTTTTGGAACCAGGAGGGATTTATAGTGTCTCTAATACAACACCTAAATTTAAACCGACAAGCTAAAGAATGGAAATTCTTATAGAAAAAAAAATAGAAAAAGAAAACGAGGGTGAAATGCTTTGCAAACATGTAACAAAAGATATATAATAAAATAATGGACAAAACACAGCTGCATTGTGTACATAAGGAATTTTTTCCTTCRCTGATGCAAATAATGTCTGCTAAAAAGTATTTATTTCTACTACTTTTGGAAACTAGTACCTTGGGGAAAACTGAAATTGGAGAGTTTTGAGTAGTAGCTGCATAACAGCACATTTACAATGTGTGATATTTTTGGAAACACTATTAAAACTTCAAAAAAGAATGGCATTATCTGTTGGACTTTTATTTTTTAGTGAAAAAACAAACAGCAAATCCTGATGTCTTTTTCTTCACCTGAGGTCAACCTCAGGAGTTCAAAATGTCATTCTGAAGGAGAGAATCAAGTCTAGATCCTGTCGTCTCCTTTTCCTCTATGCACAATGTGTCTAATCCTGCTACACCTAGTGATTCTGAATGGTATTTGTAATCCACATGAAGCTAAGTAAAATAAGCAATTTATAGTATATCCAAACATCAAACATACACATAAATAAACATCTTGTGTATACTTACAGTATGAATTATTTGTCTAAATTTTTCTTCCACTAGCTGCACTTTTCTCCCATTTACGTAGATAACATTTAAGAATTTAAATGCAAGAGTTCCCCAAAAAAGCWTTCTTCTTTAATGTTGTATAATGTTTTATAAATGAAAAGAGTTTCCTATATTATTATAAATCATTCAGAAAGCCATTAAGTTACAAGTAGCAAATATTATTGTATTCTCAATCCGAAGGTTATATAAATATACTGGACCTCAACGTATGTGCTATTTGAAAATTAATGATTCTCTCAGGACTTAGAAATTGTTCACCAATAACCTTTAAAATGACAGAACCATAAATGCACAGTCAAAAGATCCGTTAGATATTCAAGTAACAAAAATACATGATATTTTTAGACACTGTCTGTCCAGATCATTTTAAAGCTAAAAGGTGTGTGTGTGTGTGTGGTGGGGGGGGTTCTATCACATTTTTTGCTATTATGTAGCATGGTTATGGTTATTKAATGTTGAAGTTTTCACTTTGGAATTCAGCCAGAATATCTGCTTTCTTGATTTCATTCATTTTTTCTAGCAATATGACTGTAAGATGAGTGATTAGAGTGCTAAACATTTAACCACCTGCTCATGCAAGAGTAATATTTTTTGGAGCTATGGCCATTGTTTTATGTTAGTGAGCAAGGTATTAAAAGACAAATGACCACTCTCTTCCCAGAATTTCTATAAATTAAAGTCTAACTAAAATCACCATATCGCGTCCTAATTACAGCAAACACTTAATTGTGCGTATATACTTATTCAGCATAGCACTTAAACACACACTTAAAATTAAATTCATGCTTAGGTTCAACTGGTTTAGTGAGGCCAAGCAGATGTTCAAAGTTATTCATGCAGTGGAAATTCTATTTAAAACAGTTTTTCTAAATTGATTCCTTCTACTCTCTTTCTAGTGTTACACCTTTCAGTGTGATTTCTATCACAATTTCTCTCTGTAAAATCTTCACTAAATTAAGCTACATTTATAATGTTATTATTATTATTCTATTATTAAAAACTGCCTCCATCTGATGGCACTCTGTTATTCTCTTTTCGAAAGTCATTCGGTTTGTCAGTCCTAAAGTGGTTGTGAACTCCGAAAGGACTGATGCAGTTATAGACCTGCGTGTAGGGGAAGATTATTACACACGGTTCTGTTATAGGGTCTCCTTGCAGATCCAGAACTATTACTGGTGCTAACTGTAATATGATATGAACAGCTATAATATTCCTTCTTCAGTAAGTTATTGTATCTTGTTGTTGTTGTTATCTGTAAGAGGGGTAACAGTCTTCACTGAAGAGTGTTTCCATTTGCATAGTAATGAACGAGTCTCTTCTAAGAGGCAGCAGAAGCAAAGATGTTAATGAGCTTTTCGCTTGTGTTTTTTTAGACAAAATGAATTGGCAGAAATCAGCAACTTATTTTCTTAAACACAAAGGTAAAAACTTTTTCTGAAAAAAATCATTTTCAGCCTAAGATTATGTCTCATATCAGGAGAAATATGAAGAGTATAACACTTCTATGAGTAGTAGAGCAGGTGATTCACTATGGGATATTCTGCTTTGAACGAGACTTCCCCTTAAAGGAATGAATATTCTCAAATGATTTCCCAATGAAGGCTTCTCTTAGTTCATTGTACACACGCGTGCACACACACACACACACACACACACACACACACACACACATTTATAGTGTGCATGTCTGAAATATAAAATATAGAATATATGAAAATATTTTATAATAATATAGGAGTATTATAAAATATGCATTGCATATGTATGAATTATACATATAATAAAATTCACCTGTGCTTGTTTAGATTTTTAGTCAGTCTGAAGTGACTGAAAATTCAAGTGAATGATCTAAAGATGTCAGCTCCTGGCACTAAATATTACCTGAAGACAATAAAGCAAGTGAAGGAGTTGCAAATAATATAGATTTCCTTGTCCTCAAAATAAGTGTTTAATGAACACCGTAAGGTGCAGCAAAATCCATATTTGCCAGTATAAGAAACCCTGATAACCCCAAATACCATATTAGCACTTCCAGAAGGATTCCTAGACTAGAATTGTCGCAGATTATTATTTTTTATTATCTTTTGCCTCTTGACAGTTGTTGAAAACCCACCCTGGGTTAGATCCTGCAGCAGTGCACAGAAAGCAAGCCATCCTGACCTTGCATCAGTAGAAAGCTGACCATACTTGTGCCAAATTTTGCAGAGGGTAACTGGGAGGTGACTGATCTGAGTCACTTACTGCCTTTGATTTGTCTTGCTGAAGGTGTTGGTATAGACAGCACTTGCTCAACTGTAGTGCTGTGTCATTTTTCTTTTCATAGACTTATTCTGAACTATTTCCCTGCATAAATTGCTAATAATGTGGAAATAATATAATAAGCTGATTATATCGAAAGACCTACTCATCTACTTTACATGACTATCTAGTCATGGTTACTTTTACACAGTCATTCAATGTATAAGAAATAAAACAAATCTATTGTTAGCAATTAATTTCAGGCTTAATAAATCTCCTAACCCTGAGGATTTAACCTTGCCACACATTCAAAATTATTCACTTTTCTTAATTTGTAATCTCTTTATTAACTAGGTCATCATTTGTGTGATTGGACCATGATATATATAGTACAAATGTAGAGAAAAATATCATTTCTGACAGAAAATGTATTGGCAATATTGTCACAATGGTGATTAACCTATCACAGAAAAGAAACAGCTCCTCAGAGATATGAAGATGAGTCGATTAAAGCAATTTATATATCAGTCAATCTAATGGATATTCAATAAATAAATACCTTTTGATGAATTGCAAAGAGTGCAGCCCAAAGGAGTACTAATTACATAAAGATAGTGCAATTACACTAAAAATGTTGAGTAAACAGCATCACAGACTTGCATTTATCAACCATTGAAAGCACATGAAGTGGAAATAGGGGTGACGTTTCCTCTTGACGGATTCTATAAAAGAGACAGACCTTTCAGCACTTTCAYTAGTTTTTGCTTGATGTTGATACCCAAACTGGAGTTCAGAGAGGAGCTACAGAGCCAGAATTGGCTTATTACATCCATTGGGCCTGTATTATCTCACCTTATGCAATTATTCTCAGCAGTGCTCTTTCACCTAAGTGGGTGAACTTGCCTTCAGCAAGGAAGGAAGGACTACAAGGCTAAACCTCAAGTGATCAGACAAACAGATTTTACAATCAGTAGTCAAAGTTAGTATTCTTCAGCAAGTAGAAAATGTAAGCAGCTGAATGAAAACTTGTAAATAAGAAAATAACAAGCTCCACTTAATGTACTGAAAACCATGAATTTCTAAATGTCTAAACCCATTTCTGACAATGAATCTACAGGTGTTTTGGACAAATCACTTCAGTTAATTAAACCTTCTGAAACTAAGGATAGCGATTCTTTCTGTCTTCAGAAAGTGTTTTGTAGCTGAGCTATTTAGTTACTGATGATAAGTGTGTTGAAGCCCAAATCAAAGAAGACCAGAATGCAGTAAAAATCATTAGCATAATATAATACACTGTAGGCATCTAATAGATACAGCATAGTGCCTTGTGAAAAGGCCATATCACACATTTCTAAATATATGCAGAGTAACACGATCAACAGTGTTCACTGCATACTTTCACTTAAATATATTATTGCATATATATTTCCTATATTAGCTTCCACAGAACCCAGCTCAAAACATTAAAAATGTATATTCAAGCATAATATCAAATAAAATTTAAAACTTTTCCAACAGATTGTTTCTTCTACTTCAAACTTTAAGCAGTGGCAGAATCAAAGTTCAAGAATTTATGAATCATTAAATCTAGAAGCTCTCACTAGGTATCCATAAATATATCCTTTTTGTTAAAGAAAAAAATGTTAACTCTCTAGCTTTCACTTTCTATGCACAGAGAAGTTTAACTTACATGTTCCTGAATTTGTTTGCTTTTCCCCATATAGCATCACCCTTTTTCSCACTAGAATTGATGCTTCATTTCACATAATTTTTCAGAAGATTTTTTTTTATGTTTTATATGCAAAATTCATGCTTATGCTTATACTGAACTATGATGACTGACTTACACTTCATGTAACTATTTACCTCCATTACGAAAACTTCTTGGCTGGATGTCTATATACACCCAAATCTGAAAAATGTTTGAGTTCAGTTTAATGTCTAAAAGCAGGCCAGACAGTTCCCATTTTCTATCTATCTGGCACTTTGCTAGTCTAACATGCATTTATTCTTAACAGCCATATACACCTGCCCTGAAGTTCCTTAAAAATCTTTTTCAGAATCAGACATAGGAAAATGTAGTAAAGATTTCAAACAAGCTGTATTTGCTACAACAATACTTAGTTTAAAAAATATTTCTCTCTATTTGCCTATATATGAAATTTATAAAAGGGGATAAAGGTAATTTTAAGCACTACTGATGAGTATAATAGAGGCTTTCAGACAGCTGTAAAATATGTGGTGCACCTAAGCAAAATAAATACCCATGTGGACCCTGTCTCCTATATGATGATTAAAATCAGATGGCTGAAGCAAGTTTCTGCCTTACGCCATTGTGCTCCCCTAAAGGGAGCTGGTGCCCTTTGAGCCTGAGAGGATTGAATAGCCATGAAGTAATTCCTGAATTACTGTAATTTTCGGTACAGCATATGAAGGCAAAATAAGCCTGATTTTCAGTTTAGTTTAATGCAGCAGGCAAAAACTGCAATGGTTAGGATCTTCTGCATGAACTCTTTCAAGATGTCACCCTGAGAAAAGCAACCACCATCAGTGGAGCAGTGTGTACGGGTAAAGGCAAAAACAACTCGAGCCATCACATTTTAATTCACAACTTTAGGTGAGTCAGAGCCTGGGCAGAGAATTATACTGAGTCAATATATTTAGGATGAATAATTCTAATATTTGTCTAAGAGTTGTTTGCATAGTAAAAGGTGAAGTGCATGCATCACCTAATGTTTTTCTCATACCCGTATTGCTAAAATTGTCTTAAATTGTCTATTGAAAATCAAGCACATGTTTTTCTTCAGTAATCACGAACACAGCCTTTTAGGGATTTTATGGAACAAACTCTCTCTTCTTATATTRTTGGACAATGACTGAAATGCTTTCTAATGGAAAGAGAACTCCTATATTTCTAATTCCTCTCCACAATACTGTGTGTATGTTATGTGTGCATGTCTGCATGGAGGAAAGTTTATGCATAAATATATGTGTGTGAAAAAGACTTCTCAATTGTGTAATTTGGAATAAATCCATTGGTCCCACACCAGGGGAAAAAGAAAAAAGAAAAAAAAAAAGAGAGAAATGGGGGGAGAATCCTTAATTCTGAGGCAATACAGGACTGGAACAGAAATTCCTGAGGTGGAATTTGAATTTCTGTCAGATCATTTCTATCACAAGTACTGGACTTTTTTTAAGTGTAAAGACACTTTGAAGGAGAAGAGAGATTGTTTAAGAACCTGCATGACAAGAGTGAGCAACAGAGGATGTGCAAGGGAGAAAAAGTCCTAAAAAACAAACTATTCCTGTACTCACCAAAGACAAAAAGTAGTTCAGACAGCGACAGCATCAGAAATACATGTGTTCATTTGTCTGACTGCATTAATCACTGCATATTAATCACTACAGAATTGCTGCTTAAAGCAATGCTGAATTCTCAAAACTCTTCAGGCATAGAGCCCCTTTGAATGTGCAACTCTAGGCTTTAGGTATACTGAGATATTTAAAATTGAGTTGTCCAATCAAATGCAACAGAATTATCCGCAGTCTTAAAAAGAGCTACTATAACTTGCAGAATGAGGACGCTGGAACTTGTGCTGACTTTGGAGTTCACAATAATGAGATTCCAGGTCCACTGCAGTTTTATTTATGCAAGAAAATTAAATGTGCCCAGCAAGAACTGTTCCCTGGCACTGTGGTCAAGTGTCAAGGAATGCCCCACGTTCATATTATTCAATTCCCTTTTCTCCAAAATAGGGTGTTCARATCCAAACTGCCCACTGGGAATTGGTCCTGGGCTGTGCTACTGCAAACAACATGCCCTAGAATTGTCTGGAGGACTGTTAGTTGTCACAGGATTAAACTATTTCAGGGACCATTCTTGCAATTCTCAGCAGTAATAGKCTATTAAGTTTTAGTTCCTGGAAACATTCCCTGGCACTCTTTAATTTACTAGTATAGAGGTATCTGTGATACTTTGCTAGAGGAYGGCTGTGTGTTCTCTGTTCACAGGAACTATTGTTTCTCTGTGGAGGGTGTTTTATCTTCTTTTTAAATGGAACCTTCACATAATGTTTCACTTCTTATAACACGTAATATTCATTTCAGTTTATACTAAAACACATTATTATTTGTCAACTAATAGACCATATAGGAGAGGGAAAAATATGTAAATTGTACATTCAGTGTATGAAAGAAAGTATTCTGAGATTAAATAACATACAGCCAGATTCTGACATCTTTGCTCATGCTGAATAAAACCTAATTCCTTTACTCAGCAAGTAATGTAGCTAAATTAATGGAGCTATTTTAATAAATGATACTACTCAAAGTGAATGCAGGATAAGATTTATCTGACAGACAAAAAAAAAACGTGTTTTAGCAGCTTCTGCTGTTAAAGTTGATGGACAGAGTTTGGGCAACTGATATATTTGGAGAAAATTAAAGCCTCATAGACACTGAAAGCATGTATGACTTTGCAATGACTCTGACAAATTTTTAACAAAACTCTTTTACATGAATATATGGGACAGAGTGCACCCTCAGGAGATGATACAAGATTGGAAGGAGTAGTTGATACACCAGGTGGTTTTGCTGCCATTCAGGAGGACCTTGACAAGCTGGGAAAATGGGCAGAGGGGAACCTCATGCAGTTCACCAAAGGAATATGCCAAGTCCTGCACCTGGGGAGGAGCAACCCCATGCATCAGTACAGTTTGGGGCCAACTGGCTGAAAAGCAGCTCTGCAGAGAAGRACCTGGGAGTCCTGGTGGACACCAAGTTGACCATGAACCAGCAGTGCACCCTGGTGGTAAAGAAGGCCAATAGCATCCTGGGCTGCATTAGGCAGAGCGCTGCCAGCAGGTAAAAGAAGGTAATCCTTTCCTGTACTCCGCACTGGTGAGGCCACATCTGGAGCGCTGGGTCCAGGTCTGGGTTCCCCAGTGCAAGAAAGACATGGATTTACTGCAACGAGTCCAGCAAAGGGTCATGGAGATGATTAAGGGACTGGAATATCTCTCATACAAGGAGAGGCTGAGAGACCTGGAACTGTTCAGACTGGAGAAGAGAGGCTCAGGGGGATCTGATCAGTGTAGATAAATACCTGATGCTGGGAACAAAAATAATGGAGCCAGATTTCTCAGTGGTTCCGTGACAGAATGAGAGGCAATGGGCACAAACAAGTACAGGAAATTTCATTTAAACATAATAAAAAACGTTTTTGCTGTGGGGGTGGTCAAGCACTGGAACAGGCTGCCCAGAGAGGTTGTTGAATCTCCATCCTTGGAAATATTCAAAACCTGACTGGACACAACCCTGACCAAGCTCTAGGTGACCCTGCTCTGAGCAGGAGGGTTGGACCAAATGATCTGCAGAGGTGTCTTCCTGCCTCAACCATTCTGTGATTCTGTATCTGTTTTAGAGCTTAAGGATGATTGTCTTTCAGAGGCATGCCTTATCAGAAGGCTATTGACACCATTTTCCAATTCTCTCATTAGACAGCTCAGTTAGATTTAGATTGGTGTCCCAACACATTTACCGTATAACATATTAGCAATCACTTGAGATTTTCTGTCTTTTGAAGTGGGTTGAATGCACAAYGATGTGTTATTTCACTAAGGCTGTAAGAAGATATCTGTTACCTTCCTGTTTAAACTTTCCCTCATTTAGATAAAGGTATCGTTTGCTTCTTACTAGAAACGGACATGTATTGACATATAGCGATTCCAAACATACATTTTATTTTATTTTTTCAGGGTAATATAAATCATTATAAACAATTTATGTGTATATACATATATATCTGTGTATATATAAATATATATGTGTGTATGTGTATATATATTTGAATTCACATTATGGAATGTACAAAATACGTTCATCATAATGCTTTTTCATGCAGTATCCCTTTTAGTGTGATAATTATTAAGGTAATTGTGAAGGATCATAGTCATTTCCTTCTAACACTGAAAAGGGCATTTAGTATTATTCTTAAATCTAAGCCTTATCACATGTCTCCTCACACATACTTGGGAACAGTTCACTTCTAGAGCCAATATTGTTAAACAATAAGTCTTATGTATACTGTTGGTAAGCAAGAGAGTTACATTTCCTGTTCGGAGGTGATATATGTGAAAACTGAGTTCAGTCACACTGCTCATGTTACATCTAGGGATCACCTGTGTTTTTTAAAGTTAAGAGTTAAGATAAAGGTACGGAATATTTTGTAACTTTAGACCCTTGCTGAGGATAGAGGGAATRTAAGTAGCCTAAAGAATTTGTATACAAGTAAGCAGCTACTTTCATAGCAATGCATTTGTAGTCATATAAAAAACTCTACACAGTCCTTTCCATTTGATGCAAGACTTGTCAGTCACAGTGTCCCCTTATTGTGATGCATCCAAGAATTATTTTAAAAAGTAAAATTAGCAATTCCTGTAAGAACAATACATACCGATTTCCTTCTGGTCTCTTTAACACAAGGTGCAAGTCTCAGGAAATTCTTAAAAATGCAAATAGCTGCTAGATATCCAGCTCTGTTTGAATGTCAATAGACTTCTAAAGCCACATGAAAGTCTGTCTTCATTTCCTACAAGGTACTATTGGGCAGTAAAAGCATCTATTTCATTTTGCTGAAGTCCTGCAACCAATTTCTTCAATTCATCTCTTCAAAGAACTTTCATAGTCACATTTTTTTCCCACAGCAAAAATAGGAGTTGATAGTAAACTTCTCAGGCTTGGGTTAGTCCATTAAGTAGCTGCACTTACAAATTTCACAACCCATTCATAACTACTMAAACTCCCTCTGCTGTTCCACTATAAACCTAATAATAAGACAATGAGGTGAATTATCCTTCCATCCACTTATGTGAGAGTGGAAAGAACATCCATTATTAAGGAGGACAGTACAATATAATAGATTCCTGAACACAGCAAGCAAAACAATCATTTCATTGATCTTTGCAGATGATTTCTTAAAAACATTTTCAGTTCTGCTGGTGATGTATTATCTGATTTCCTCAGATCTCTAGGTGAAGGGTGTATTGAACAGGTCTGGTCACAGAGATTCAGTCTGTAGTGACAAAAGTCTATGGCAGCARTTGAATACAGATAGTATCTTCAGGGACTATGCAAACAAGTGAACTTTATTAAACCTGACATATCTAATAAGAGGAACCCTTGATTTGTTGGCCTTACAGTTACTGAAGTCCTTAATAAAATAAGCTTTACTTTGGCCATTCATTTTATCTCTATAGTTTTCAATGAAAATTGTCAAAACAGGGAAAGCCTGCAAGAAGGAGCATTATTAAAGAGGCTGAATGAATCAAGTCAAGAGAACATGGGTTAAAATGAATGCCCTCCACTTTAGGATTTGTCTGTCAGAGACTCTAAGAGAACAGTAAGGATATTAACTTACAGTGCACAAAGTGCTTTGCACACACTTTGCATGTGTACACTTGTGGAGCATACTAAGGCAGAGAAAGCTTCCTGAAGAAAAACATATGTGCCTAAAGACTTGTCTGTTCTTTCTAACTGTATAGTGTAGTTTCTATCCAAATGTAAGGTTGTTCATATTCTTCTAGTCCCTGCCCCTACACACACAGCTTTGGAGAAAAGCTTTAAAACCTCCAAATGTGTGGAGATCAGGAGATGCTCCCAAGCTTGTCTTCACCCTCTTACTTTGTGGTGACTGGCTTTTCTTCCTGTGATAGCAACCCTTACTTGAATCATTTAATCCTCAGATCTCCCCCAATTCATACCGAGTAAACAACATTTTTCAGTCCCTACTCTTCCTAACATTGACCCAGGCTTAGAGTTACTCCTTTTTTCTCTTCAAACTCTAAGAGCCAGAATATTGGGTGTTACCCATACTGCCACTCTTGCTTAATTCCTTCCTTCAACATGATTGAATTCCACAACATAGAAGAATATCTGTATGTTGTATCTGCATTCATATTTATTTATTTTTTGTTATGAGTAAGTGCAGGAGTGGAATGCACAGCAGGTCCGTCTTTGGCCTGCTACACTCAGTCAGATTGTCTTACGATGCTTCATATGTATAAGGATAACAAGGAAGAAAAAAAGCACTAGCAACCACATTTCCTCTTCTGCACACCAAGTTCTTTGTGTTTTGGCTTTTTGTTGCTGTTGTTGCTTGTTTGTTTTTTTTCTGTTATATTAGGAATACTTAGAAGAGCTTTGGATCTCATAACAACAAGTAAAAATAATAACTTTTTAACTATTGAAAAAAAGGGATGACCTCAATGATTTCCTCCTTTCCAAGGACTTTGGCACAGTTGATGACATTACTGTAGTACTCTAGTGAACCCCCAAGCTTTGAGATAACACAAAAAAATTTAAATAATGATCTCAACAAAATATAAAAATATGTATGTGTCTATCACCTCAGTGAAGACATAATTGCAGCTGCCAAACATGATTGCCTAACTGATCATCATGCCAGGTGTAGACAGGGGTTTATGAATTAATTCAGTTTACACCAGGTGAATTCAAACTTTTCAAGTCAATGTACCAATCACAGCTTCACTTCTGGAAAGCCAATTAAAGGGAATCCACAGAAGGATATTTTCAAGCAAAATATTTATGAAACTTCTGAAATTTTTAATAGAACTTACAGATAGTTCATGAAATCTTGAAAATCTGTGTTGCTGTATCTGTGTCTAAACCCAGAAAATTCTACATTTCTAGAATTATATTCATCTTGCAATGGGATGAAAGATCAAATTATTTTATTATATCATAAGAAAAAACAAAACCTGTTTTTTTTAGCAGAGAATTGTGTGTGGTTCACAAAAGATAATAGTGATGGTGCCAGAAATAATGTTTTTTGTTACCATGTAATTTTTAAAAGTGTTCCTTCCATTTCATATGATACCTATTTCACTGATTACAAAAGGAGTCAGATTACCACAGAGTTCTTTGGAACTTCCACCCAGTGAAACTATCAATATGTTAAATTCTATTCCACATACAATGGGAAGAATTCAGTTTCACTATAAAATTACTGTGTTACTGGTAGCTTATAAATATTTGTTCTAATTTGTATTATGTCACTTGAAAATAGCAAGTAATAATATTTTGGATTTTAATTAGTGCAAAAGTACTGATCAGAGTCAAAATGAAGCTGATCATATCAGGAAATACCTACTCTCTGCTTGCATGACTATTTTAGTCTGATGCTGCAATTTCTTTTCTCCATTTCTTGTCTATTAGTAATGAATTAAGTAGCTCCTATTTGTCTAAAACAAATTTCTTCCATATTATCTTCAACTTTTTAATAGTGTATGCCTTCCAACTATTGTATTCCTTCAGTATCTTATTTTTCTTATGACAGAAAAGCGAGGTGTAGTAATTTCATCAGTACTTCAGTCTGTGAGTCTTAGTTGCTCCTCTGTTACAAGGAGCAGGACATTTCTTTCTGTCTGATGCCTAGGATGATGTTCCTTGCTGGGATACTGAGATCGTGCAGTTATAATCCTATTGTTACTGTTAAAAATAGTTCATAGGATTATGTTATAGGACGGTTTATTATCAGCCTTCAAGACTATCAAAATGGTGGTAGCATTTCTTTTAACGAAGCAGTTGCAGAAGAGAACAGCAATTCAGCCTGTCGTATCCGCATTATCATTCCAAAAGCAGCTGCTACCCTGATGACACATCTATAATTCTCCAGAAGAGAGATAATGAAAACATAAACTTCAAAGGCTCTCATATAGAAATGTTTTTGCATCTTTGTGATACATTTACTGAGATAAGCTATGGAAACATTCTGGGTTTGTTTGATTATTTTTTTTAAACTATGATCATAAAATGCATCTTGGCAATTTGTGTTTATTTTTAGTGTGGAGGGGTTTTTGTTTGTTTGTGTATAAGAAAGATCCTCTGGACACAATCTTATAAGTTATTCTGAAGTGAAACTGTTATGAGAAAGGCTAACAAAGATTCTTGGGATTCTTTCAGAAGTACGGGTGATATACGTTTTGCTTTATAYTGAATTATGAAAGTACCCTAATCAAATCAATATTTTGTAAATACGACTTCAGTAAATTGTCTAGCAATATAGATGATTATTGCATTCCTTATTTTTGCCTTTTTTATTTCTGATCCTTAGATATATTTGTCATTTCAGGTTATTCATAACAGTGGACTCCTTTATCCAAAACAAATCTTCCATCTCTTATATGTAGAAAATTTACAAACCTTTGTTATATTTCTGATTTCTTCTCCTCCTGGATTTCATGACTGAGATGAGTTCTGAGCCCGATAGTATTCTAATTCATTATTTTAATTCACTTTTCCATCGCACACACTGGTCTCGTAGATATGTCAGGTGGAAAGGAATCTACAGGAATTTTAGGGGGGACTTCAGGCAAACTGTTCACTTCTCTCCAATTGTTTTATTCTCTGAGTATTTAACTATATTTTTATTTCTTAGATATGATCTTCGCTTTCTACACACCCTGTCTTAAACGACAGTCTCAGGGTCCTCACACAGTTTCTAGAATTACCCAAAATTAGTGCACATTTCTAGAACCTTTTCAATTTTTCTGTGTTTAAATATTCCTTATGCCACATTTTGCTAAATTCAGTATTTTAGCAGGGTTGATTCAAACTTTGGTTTGTAAAATAAAGTTAATTTTATATACACTTTTTATGTTTACTCTGTTCTATTCTTCCAGTAAGACTCTATCTCATTTTAGGCTACATTATCCTGTTGTTCACCATGACTAAGCCATGTTCAGCAGATGACAAACACTATGCTAGCAAAAACTCAGGTCTCAGTACTGGTCTAAGTACTTTTCTTTAGGACAGTCTTCTCTTGGTTTATAAACACTGAGCTATCTAAACCAGTTGCAAAGTTTCCTACTAAAGTGTGATGTGAGCATTCAGCATACATCATTATAAATAATCCCCTGCTTATAGTAGGAAAGGATGGAATTCATTATTCTGGTAAGGATAGCAAAAATGTATTAAATAAGCTGAGGACATACAAGATAATTAATTGCAGATGTGCTCAAACACTGATAGCTTTTTGGATGAGTACTCTTCGGATGTATACAGGAAAGGGGAAATAAGTCTCAGTCTCAGGAAAGTAGACTCAGTTGGACAAAACATTTCAACCATGCTAACCAAAACAAGATAGGAGGAATTACTGGCAATTGTGCAGTCAGGTAATTTTTCCGGTTAATTGTGTGGGCCCTTACAGTATTTGGTCTTTTCTTGATGCACAGTGCAAAATGTGTAACATGAGGTTCTCCTTCATCTGCCTTAACATAACATATCCTCCACTTGAAAATAAGAGGAGAGGAGAGGAGAGGAGAGGAGAGGAGAGGAGAGGAGAGGAGAGGAGAGGAGAGGAGAGGAGAGGAGAGGAGAGGGAGAGGGAGAAGGAAGAAAAGAGAAACGGTATGAAATGGAAACTGGAGCTACCCTTCTACCTATTCTTACTATTTTCAGGAATGGCACAGCTCCCTGTTATTCTTTACTATGGATATTGCTTAATAACATTTTTCCAGACTCTGCTCTGCTGTCTCCTCAGACCACTAAAAACTTCACAGTCCAGCAGCATACAGCACAAAAAGTGTTCTTGCAGTGTCTTTCTACATCCTAATGTGTCCTGCCTGGATTACAAGAGACCACAGAAACCTGTGAATGTTCTCAGCAGACAACCTGAGAGAAGATCCAGCAGAAGTACATGTTTTAAAGGCATTAATTTGACAAATCATTAGTAAGGCTGTACTAGGGAGCATCTCAACAATTAGAAACTTTAGAAAGTTATAGCTTACAGCAATACAGTTATCATTTAGGGACAGTTCTGTTTAATGTTTCAGCAGTTTAGGTTTTCACTAAAATGTCCCAAAAATGGAATGAGTCCTTTGGGAGTAATCAGCCTCTTCAAGCATCTCTATTTTCTTTGTCTTAGTACCAGCTTTGAAGCACCAGGTCTATCAGTTAAGCCCAGCTGACCTGCAGATTTAGGTAAGCAAAAATGTARAGAGAAATGAAGCAGTGGAAGATTACTTGGAAAGTGGCAAGTAGAACTGCCAAATATTGACTGGCAGATTTAAGATGCAGCACATTTTTTTACTGACTTTGAACAAAAACAAAATTCCTGAACTTTGCTATTTGTACACATTCATTTTTTATGTTTTAACAGTCAGTATGTCCAAATTGTTCATTATAACTAAATTGTCCCAATATTAAAATCATCTACTCCTCTCTGTCCAAGAAATTGTTTGAGTTCAGTGAAAGTATTGATTACTTTCTGGTCTTCAAAGTTGTTTGKTTTTTTTTAATGTAATCAAGTGTTAATGTATGGATTGTTTTTTATTAATTCTCCTCAACTGTACATTTGGTATGGCCTACTACTTGCAGTATCTGATTGGCCAGATACATCAATTGGTCTTAGTCCAACTTCATTGTTAGTGAAGAAATAATAATGAAGAAGGAGTAACTTAACCACACTTATTAATTATCAGAAGGATTTCCTTTGTGAATATTCTGTTTCACAAATATTTTCATGAACAAGCAAACTATCATCTAAAATCTGAATAAAATTGTTTGCCTTCTCTGAGGTATGTAGTAGTTTTTCTTTAACATATAATATCTCATATGCCTTTCTTTATAATATGAGTTTAATATAAGTAAAATATAAGTTATCATCTTTTATCTAAGGTCTTTGTGTGTAAACAATAGGCTGAYATAAGCACTTCAGTGAATATTGACTTCTAGCAAATTCCCAGATCCCAATTTTAGTCATCAAAGCGAGCTATACAATATGTGAATGATTGGAAGCTGTGACTTGGAATATCCCAAAGACATAACTGTTCTGCTAAAATAGCCTAGAAGACATGAAAAGACCAACAGAAAGCTGCTTTTTTCTGTAGGATTTAGGACTGTTATTCTGGGCAGTGAGGATTTTGTGCCATTTAGATATCAGCCCTAAAAAAAAAAAAAAAACCTTTCTGAAATGCCTTCATTTACTATGATGAGATGCTTGATTATTGAAATACTACATTACTCAAAAAGACTATTGTTTACCTTGTTTAGGGTTCTTCCAATTGAAACCGTATTTGGACAATATTCTGCAAACTCTTTTTGACTTGTTCCAGCCTATAAAGCCTTTCTTTTTTGAGAGTTAAATAGTGCTATTCTGGTCAATTTAGAAGTTCTATTAAGACTTATTATTAAAATTTCTCATTTTATGTCTCCTCCTATAGAAAGTACTTCCACCAGCAATTTTCATCAATTAAAGCAGAGATGGAAGAAACCATTGTTATAATCATTGTTATAAGATATTTCTTCTTCTGTACCTCCTAAAGAATGTTCATTTTTTTCAGGTAAAAAGGAACCACTGCAATGGGAAAAACTGACAAGCCCATTATGGAAAACCCTCAAAAAATAAACATAGAGCATTTGCCTAGTAGGTAAAAATAAGAGTTCAAATTCCCTCCAGCACAGGAGAGAATTTAACTGGTATCTCCCACATCCCACTTAAGCCACTAAACTACTTAATGAGAAGAATAAATACATCTTTTTGCAACAGCGATTTTTTTTCACAGACCCTAGTTTTGTGATTCATATGGTAAAAATGCCCGCCATGCTGGGATCTGAGGCGAGGTAGGAGACACCTAGTATGTGGATCTTAAAGGGTTCATCTGTTAAATGTTCAACCCATAGGCAGCTGTGATCTTGCTAAAATACAAATCTTCAGGTACCCAGGAAACAACTCTGAGTGAAGTAAGTGCCTACAGACAGTAGCTTCCTGAAACAGCATATGGCAACTGAGTATGTTTTTTGATCATCTAAGTATTGGAGAAGGTAAACAAAATGAGGGAACTCAAGTCCTCATACGGATTTAGCATCTGTTTTCTTTCGTAGAATGTACACATTTGGATTCTGATATTGTGCTTGACCAAAATAAGACAAAGAAGAAAAGAAAACTTAGAAGTGTATCTGTTCCTGTTAGATTTTCAGCCTGAAATTTAGATCAAAGAATGTTAGCTTGGAGTAGCTTTATTCTTGAATTTGAAAGTTAGCCAAAGGAAAAAAACAGCTCCCCAAACCTATTCAGAGTTGGCCTTTGATATCTTGGAGCCTGTTTTCTTTCGTCAGATCTGAGAACATACAAGATATTTTTAAGAACTACTGTAAAGACAGGAAATAGCTTAGAATAATAATAGACATTGAAATATTCATTGAAATACAGTTTGAAAATGGATGAATACCATTCATACAGATGCATATTCCTTTTCACAAATGCCAGCCTGCATAAATGGTATTGCATTATATCAATTTCCTGTGGCTGATGCTTTCTGTACAAGTGCTGGTAACTGCCATATTTGAGAATTGGAYGTTTCTAAAGTATCACAATCCTTTTGACTAAAAATGGTTTTCTATGCTCTAGATTAAGAGTCTTAAGAAACATTTCCAGAAATGTCTTGATTTAAAATGGACTTTAGATAGTTGAAAGATGGGGGCCACCGCAACAACTATTGCTTACTTTGCTTATTTGTATTAAAATTCTTTGGACAGTGTTTTACAAACTCTTTCAGACTTACTCTGTTTTATGAGGAACTAAACTGGGGTGGTAGCATAAGAAACGCATCTAGTTTCTTCCCATATGTACACCTATAATTAAGTTTTTCCATCAACTTTTCCATACCTGTATAAGTTATTCATTGCAGCAAAGGCATGTATTATAAGAAAATGGTGTATATAGCTTGCTTTACAATGTTCTCTCACTTGACTAGACACAAGAGTAGATAGAAAAAGCTAGGTATTTAGGTATTCAGGCCTACAAAGAGAAAACAGGTATACTTTTTGTATTGTTGTATAACTAACTTTAGTATATTTATAATGTTACTGGCAATCAAATGGAATAATAATCTAACCTTTCTAAAATTAGCATCTAGACAATCATATAGCCAGGGTAAATTTTGTCTATCAAAACCATATTTAGCAAGAATGAACTGTCACAACTTAGGRAACTAGCAGAGTATCTAAAAGTCAAATCTGCTCTCCTTCTGGCTTACTGTAAGTATATTCAAATGCTTATAAAATTTTAATGGCATTTCAACTATGTTTGAATTCTCCTTTCCAATGAATAATGTTTGTCTTGACTGTAGGCAGGCACATTATATCTTTTATTCCAGAAAACCTGATGTTTTAAACAAGTGTCATCATTTTGATTCTGAACTGACATTCCTTTCTCATGCCTCACTTGTATGAAGTTAATTTTGCACACTATGAATGAAGCAAGTATTATATTTCATTTTTATTGCACACATTTTTCACACATAAAAGAGAAAATAATCCATATACAGGAAAGCTGGAGRAAGATTAATTTGTTTTAATTTTATTTTTAATTTTGTGAAGCAGAAAGCTATTCCTTTACAGACACCTCACTCTAATGGTAACACTTGGTGCGTTCTTAATTTGAAGCATGTGAGTCATATCCACCGGCGAATTTCAGATCTGCTAAGGTGTAGTGTCAGTTCAGAACTATTATTTTTAAGACCATAAACATTTAAGACACAAAGAGCATCTGATGTTACCTGCACATTTGGGTGTGGAGCAGATATAGATTGTCCATAAAGCTGGAAATGTATTATACTTCTCCTTTTAGCATTATAGATGTGTAATTTATAAGCAAGCAAATTAAGCAGGAAAACATTGCCATCCTCTTGGGCAGGGTGATTTTTAGTATCCTTTGGTGACTCATTGTAGCTTATTTTGTAATAAACTTCTTTTATATAATCCTTTCCTTGAATGTACCATTGAAGGAGGATGACAGAAGGTAGGAGGTGAAAATGGCTAGATGAGAATTCGGCACCAGATTGGTGTTCCATTAATATGAGCTACAATTTCCTTATCACCAAAGACAGACATTTGCTAAGATATGCATAACCATAAAGTTTTAATTTTACTATAGTCTCACATTAAAAAAACTCTACCTCTCAGTATTTTATTTCTTTAAGGCATTTATTTATTGATTTATTATTTAGTGCTGGCAAGAATTCAAACACAAACATCACAATTTCTCACCAAAGGTGGCGTAAAAAGGATGTTCCTGTGACCAGAATTTACCCTGCCCTCTCTTTACCCCAAATACCAAAGTAAAAACACCAGAGCTACTGGCACTGGTTACAATACATTTTTTTACAGAAATAAAAGAGATGCTTATAACTAAAAGTACACAGTCAGAAAAATAGCCAAAATTGCCAATAACTACAAATCCATAATGAAAATAAGTTGCTACTGTTTTGTTCCCTATAGTTCCCTATAAAAAATAAGTGACCTTTTATCTGGTCATGGAATGATAGTAAGGAAACTTAAAATGGTATTTTTCCATAAAGTCTTAGCAAGTAAACCGGCCACAGTGAATATAGGATTTCACCCTCGAGTTTGTTTTTTCTCGTTTAAATTACATAGATTGAAGTAACAAGTTTTCTTCCTTTTAAAATCTTTCTTGACATTTTCTTTGAATGCATTTTCCAGGAAAATCTGTAGAATTATGTATAGATCAAACCACCAGTATTCTTGAGTGGTGGTTGATTTATCATTATTTTCTAGAAGACGGATGACCTTTCTTGCATTTTGGTTTTAAACACACAAACTAATTATTTACACCAGCCACTGCTAACTACAATATAGACACCCATCTCCAGTGTTTCAATTTTCTAAGAAAGATGAAATAAATCCAGGCAAGAGGCTTGTCTATCCCTAATACCATAACAACCTTTCTATTACTATCCTTTTTCCCCTGGCCTCCATCCCCTACATTTTGAATCCTCTAAAGAGAGTGGGTGGGTCACTTTCATTCTGGTCCTGCATATTTATTTAGTATACTTTCAGCACATTTTACATGTGGCTCATTTTGACTGCAATCCAATTACAATCTCCAAGGCAACTGGTCAGTCGTCTGGTTATATTTATGCTCCTGGAATGGAGAACAAAAGAATACAAAATTATCTTTCATGGTATTTCTCCTGTTCTGTATAGCACTGGTTTCTGGAAAGACAGAAGAAAGAAGGAAAAAAAAATACAAGCGGCTTTTAAGTGATATTCTAATAAACAACAGGAATACTACTCATGAAGAAATAATTTTGGATTTGGATAGATTTGTGGACTTAAATATCTTCTGAAAATCTTGGGGCTCACAAAGTGAGCATCCACTGAGTCAAGCCATTCCAGCTAATACTTTTATTAAAAATGCTAATTTAAATTCTGAAGGATGAATGTAGAGAAATAACCTTACAAATACCAAGCTATTATTCAGGAGAAACAGTTGAAAACAGAAAACTGCTTTTATTTCTTTGYGAGTTAAGCTGGCAGGCAGAGCTTGTGGTGCGTTTGTAGCAACAGGGGCTCAGCTCTTTCGCTTATTGTGCAAGCAAAACTCCCAGCAAATAGGAATGCATATTCTCTGCTGGGATATACTGAATTATACCCGCTCCAGAGGTAAAGGGACCAATCCTACATGGTTAACTCCTTCTCACACTTGAGTGGGGTCTGCTGGATGCAGCTGGTCTGCAATTGCTGGCATTTTCCTATGCCATCAGCAGGTGGTCAAGGTCCAACATGCACCTACATCCAGCATCCCACCAGGCTGCTGATCAGTCAGCAAAAATGAACTTCACGGTGCTGAAGAGTCTTCTGGCACACTAAGTAAGAAGCTCCTTAAATACCAGTTCTTCAAATTCAACCTATTATAATAAGAAGAATAGAAGGAAAAGAGTGGATTTACATCAGAGAAGGGAAAAACCGCATATAGACTGGAGGTGTTCTCGGGGAGAAGGGGTAT
The DNA here is from genome assembly GCF_003343035.1 of Apteryx rowi. Lineage (NCBI taxonomy): Eukaryota > Metazoa > Chordata > Aves > Apterygiformes > Apterygidae > Apteryx > Apteryx rowi. Next base: position 55,555 of record NW_020450853.1, read on the forward strand.
CCTCATGTGACTAAACTAAAGTGTTTTAAACCCCAAACTTCACACCATGGCATAGGATAAAATTTTAGCAAGGCAGACTTCACAAATGATCTGTCATTTGCTTCTTTACATAGAAAACCTATATATTCTATATATAGAGTATATATTCCCAATGACACACAGTCAGTCATTGAGAACTATCAAATTCAAATGTAGGAAAATGCATTCATATGTGCATTCCTCACTTTCTTTCTCAGTTTTTGTGTACAGTATGCTTTCTTTTTAATGCTGGGAGTCTTTAAAAAGAAAAAAAATATTATTTTCTTTTTATTTACCTCCTTCTTTTCCAGCCTTTACCTTTTTTTACTCTAAAGTCTACTCTAAATATAAAAGCCAAAACCTGAGGGACTTTAATATTTGTTTGTTTTAATGAAAATAGAGATAAGGAGTTAATTACAATACTAGCAGCTGAGGCTTTAAGAAAATAAGAAATATCACAAGAGTTGATAAAAATCAGAGGAAYGCGTAATTCTGCAAGCATTCACTTTGCTTTGAGTGGATTCACTTTCTCAACCTTCCTGTGTGTTAATGGTAGCAACAGTGATACGAAAATAAAAGTGACATGAAGTGACATTGTTTTGTTTGCTTGTATGCTTAATTTATAGAAAGCTCACCAATTGTGACTACAGGTCAGATATTTGCAATGAAACTACACAAAACACCACCTTGTTCAGGCTTTAACCTAGTACACAAATGACTTGCATATTCCCTTTATTAAGATTCTGTGCACAGCCTTTTATGAAGGTAGAAGTTAGGTCAAATGCAAGGTCTCATTACCAGGAGATAACCACTCTAGTTTTATGGTAGCCTTTACTCTGTGTTTGATGCAAACTTGCTGAGCTCATAATCATTCTAAATTGTTCAGGTTAATCTGCATTTCATTTTTTTTTAATTCAATAGTGACATTAAACTTCAAGATGCTATCACCTGAAAGCTGACAGTTGCATTTACAAAGAGGTGTATCAAGCATAAAGGAGCTGACACAGCATCTTTCACTGTTTCACCGTAAGCTTTGCAACGCAGATTGTGAAATAATTTGAAGGTAAACTTCCATTAAATTATAATACGGTAATACAAAAGCAACAATATCATATAAACATTTGGAAATGTGCATACATAGAAARTGGCATTTGCAATGAGTTTCAAAGCAATTTTGGAAGTGCAGGAGTGACACAAAAGATCTAGATGCAATGCAAGATTTCCATCTCGAGGCAATGAAAAATTTCCCATTTACGCCAGTAAAAAATTTGGCCTATATTTTTAGTATAAATGTAGTTATTATTTTATTGTAAACAAGGAATTTAAATTCCAGTTTTGTCATCAATCTCATGTTGTTACCTTCCTTACAAACCAAGAAGATAAAATAATTTTGTTTTTAAATTCCTTGTTTACTGTTTTAGAGACAGTTTATTGAGGACAGTTTATTGATATAATGTTTTCTTTTAGAAATATGATATGTGGTACATGGTGTTTGCAGCATTCCAAATGCTTATTGATTAAGACAATTCACTGAATATTACTTCATCAGTAGATTAATCATTATGATAATTCAGTTTAATGTTTACCTAATTTCCCCAGTGTAATCAACAACAGAAAGGTAAGCCTTTCCCACACACATTTAGATTAAATGACTTGGTGCAAAGAAAGATTGATTTATTTATCCATAAATCATTATAATAGGCAGAGTTCACCACTAGCGAAGTTGCYGAACAATACAGTTATAAGTCATTGCCATACATGTCTTTATAACTCGTGGCATAGGGTTGCACAAAGAACCTCAATTCTTTAATTTTTCCTACCTTCGAATGCAAGATTTAACCTTGMTATATTATTTTGATACATTTTAATGTATGTTATTATTGGTGAAATTCTGACCTGCTGAAATCAGTAGCAAAATGTTCATTGATTTAAATGAAGCTAGAATTTCACACTTTTTAAATGATGTGATTTTTCTGAGATCAATTGCATATACAGATAGATATAGTTGTTCCTGTTCCATAAAATGTGTTTGTTTTTTTGAGCTGTATCAGTAGGGCCAATAAAAGATATGAATTCTTCCAAAAAATTAGGTCTTGCTTGTATAYTAAGATATAGATACTTAGGGCTCCAGTTTCAAGCTTACCTTCTTTCAGTGTTATTATTCGAAACATTCGGAAATTGGAGAGGGATCTGAATCCAGTCTCCTGAATCCTATGTAAATGTTCCAACTACAAGACTGTTGGATGGAAGAGATGACAAGTGATATTCACATGCCCACTACTTCCTCTGGCTCAAGCTTATGGTTCAAAGTAAAACCAAGATTCCTGCTGTCGCTGTCACTGAGTTTGAGATCCACAGTTTTGAAGGGAAATGAAAATTGTTTTTCTCCCTACTAAAGGTGAGATAAGCAACATGACCCATAGCTTTTGGTATTGGCATCAGTAATTCATTCAGAATTTGATATGATTACAGTATGGTATGATATCAATAGTTTTAATTACTCTACAAGGAAACAAAAGAGCTTCAGTTCCCTCAAATTCTTCCTACTTACTGTTAAAAAAGTGGTACTGTTAAAAATCCTGGTTCCATTCCCCTTCTAATTTATCTGTCATTACTGTTTTTAAATTGTCATTCTTCTTCTATCCACTGTCCTGGTTTATGTTTCTGTTCTTAGCATGTTGCTCCATTTGCAAAGTGTCTTCCATTTGTCCTTTTTCTTATCATGTCTTCCTCTCTTTTTGTTTTTTACAACTTACAGACAAAAGTATAACAACTCTGAAAAATTCAGAAGCTCTAAAAAGCAGGTAAATTCACACTTTTCTGATTAAATATATAGATTGTGTACCATAAGGGATAGTATTTCCCCTGTAAGGGAGCGAAGGAGAAGTGCAGAAAGGAGATATTGATGCTTTGGGTGTCTACTCTCTCTTCCATTCTTTGGATGAGGGCACTTCAAGCAGAAATCTCAGTTTACACTATATAGGCTCAAATTATCTTCCCTGTCTTGAACTCAGAGACACCACAAATAGTGTAGGGCTGTTTTAAAGACTGTTTGTTTCTTAAATTCATGTGATACATGAATTTTAAAAGTTCCTTAACATTTGCTGCTGATCAATACAGAATTTATGCAGACTGTTTTCAGTTGCTTTAGTTTGGATGTCTGTAACTAAGTGAAAGACTACACTAGTTTCGAAATTTTCCTCATGGCCTATAAGGTCTCCTTCACCTATGATAACTTTAAAAGGTGATTTCAGTGTTTTGGAGCCTCCTTCCTCACCTTGATCCTGAAGAATGTCAGAGAAGCAGACCTATTGATGTGCCTCAGAGTGAGGTTCCCAGACTCTAATGTATTTTTTATTTTGCTGAAAGTAAAATGAATGAAAGCAAGGCTGAAATATGACTAGATTGATAGTAGACCTATGTAACTGCATTTAATAGTGATTTAGTCTTATCCAGAAGTTCTCTCAGTACCTTGATGATCATGGCCAACTTTTATTATTCAGTCAAGCTTTGGTGTACTTCATCTATTTCAACAAGTATCATGCCTTATTATTCACTTCAAGTTTCCGCAAAAAGCAAGATGCTGAGTTATTCTGAGCAAATAAGTCTGTTCCATGGAGTGACTTGTGCAGAGCTGTGGAGCAGCTCTGGCAGCACTTAAGTTTAGCATCCAGGGTCTTTAATAGTTATCATGTAAACAGGGCTGAATGGTGGGGGAGCAAGGGGAAGGGAGATAATCTAGACAAGCAGACTATGACAAATTAAATAAAAGATCCCACTGTAGCCAATCTGAAGTGCTTGCTCTTGGTTTACTCTATATCCCATGTGACCTGATTTGTAGGTCAAGCTTGGATTAATAGCACTACCTCTTCCTACTTGGTTCAGGCAGTAAGTAGAGGAAAGAAAAGAGAGACAGCAGGACACACAGAAGATGAAAGTCCGTTATAATTGCTTTCTACAGCATGACCACCAGTGATACAATTACAAAGTAATTCTACAGCAGTATGAGAAAGCCACATCCTCTATCTCTTTTCCTTGTAAAACACAATGTTACATTAGATTTTAACTTTTGTTAGTAATAAACTATTGTACAAATATATACAAAAATAAACTGCATTAATTAACATGTATAAAATTATTTTGTATAGATTATATGTGTCAATCAAATATATGAAATTATTACCTATCTTTTTGCAAGGTTTACAAAAAAAAACTTGTACAGGATAGGTCATAAATCACCTTTAAGACATGAGTATGAGTATTAGACTTGCAGCTGAAAATAATCAAACAGATTACATAAGATCTAAGGAATAAAACTGAAGTTGACGTAATGTAATTTTCTAAAGAATGTTCCTATAATCTAAATGGTTTTAAACCACAGTCACCCCTCAGTGATACAACACGATTAATGTCAGACTTGCATAGTTACTTGAGTCACTGAGGGAAAATACTGGAAACTGTGGTGAGTCTTATTCATCTGGAAGTTTACTATTCTGTTTTTGATCATGGATGTTCTGCAAACTTTTCATTCTTAGATAGATGAAAAAATTCTGATCCAGGCTCAGGACACAAAAATCCCTGAAAGCAACATCTTTCTTTCTGCTCTCAAGCTTTCAGTTTTCCCTGATGCCTTTGAACTACTGCAGTATATAAAAAGGTCTTCTAGAAATTCGTCACCTAACCAGTAACTAAGATCTATATTTTGCTCCAAAACCTTACCAGCATAATTTCATGAAACTGGGAACTGAGTGATCAAGACCTGATTGATAATAAGCTCTGCTGGCTGGGTTACTTAAAGACCTGTGGCATTGCTAGTCAGTACCATCAATCAGTGTGCTGTGACAGTTCACTTATATTGCAGTCAGTTGAGTAAGCTGCTTCTGAACAAGAATTACCATTGATTTTGATACAAATGAGAATTATTTTTAATGTCACGTATTTTACCTGTAGTCAGACACTTGGAGCACTGATGATCACTGTCTCTATAAGCCCTTTAATGCTGAAAACAGGGACTGTTGCTTACTGTTTAGAGCCTGTCCTTTCTCACGGAAACTTGCTCTGCCTTTCATATTAGAGTTCCCTGCCTTAGTGTTAAGTCACATGTTTGTTAAAAGGCTGAGGATGTTCCACTACACAGTTCTGATTCATTCAAAGAGTAGGTCTCTGTTGAGATTTGTGTTTCTGTGCCTGGTACTACTCAAGCCTTTTTTGTTATTATTAGCAAGAAAGGTTCCAGAAAAATCTTTTTTAGACCTTAATGGTGACTGCTTTTGCAAGTGTGACTCAGAAAGCAGAACCCTCAAACACTTATTCCCACATTAAATGATCTGGGCTAACCATAATCCTTTAAATACTAAGCTGGAGTGTAGTAACACAGTATAAGCAGATCTAAGACCAGCCTGGGACTGAAAGGGGCGCTTCCATCCTTCCATCCCCACCACATGTTTTCAATCTGTGAGTATTCCCCAAAGCAGCATTCAATATGTAGGATCAGCTCCATGAAATGGCTGAAAAAATCAGATTTGTTTTCAAATTTGCAGTCAATCAAATTAGCTGGTTCATCTGCTCGCTGCCTGGGTACTCATATTGGTGCTACAGAGTCAGCAGTTAAAGGGAGCAGGACTGCTGCCGTTGGCAAGAGCTTGCAGCAAATTCATGATTGAAGTAAGCTGATCAGAAAACACCATACTCACATCATTTGAAAAAGCCAGTTCACAGTTCAGCCCAGAAACCATTGTACCCACACAGGAAGGGGGTGATGAGCTGCACTGTGAGGCAAGAAGGCTACGCTGGGGGACTTCTTAAGCCAGGGAAGGGAGGGAATGGTACCACCTCTCATTTCTGCCACTTCCAATGTACGTTGTGAAGACCTCTTTCTGCCATCACTATCCTACAGTAGACAGATGCTCCTCTCCACCTACAGCCCTGGTGGCTGAAGAGTTGCTATCTGGCATCCTTGGATGCTTATAGTTGCCCTTCTCTGGGGTCAGTGCCCTTTCAGTGCTCATTTAACCTGTCTTAGCCCGGATGAAGGTGTTTAGCCAAGATTACTATTAAAAGTATTCAAGCCTTCCCAGCTAATTTTGATGGAAATGGAGAAGGGGCTGTTCATGGGAACTGCTCATCTGGCAGATCGGAAGGGGTGGTTTCCACCTCCACTGGGGAGGTGGAAAAGATCAGCTGGGAGTGAGGTGGCATCGTTCCTCTTCAGTCAACACAGCTGCAGCCGGAAGAGGATGGCTTTTTCCACCCATTGTACTTCAAATCAGAGGTAGACTAATTTCAAATCTAATAAGTAGCTTCAGTAGTTTCACAGGATGAATTTGAGGTTGATGAAGCATGAGTCATACCCCATGAAAGAGGTCAGAAATGCTGCTATTGATGCTTCCTCCATGAAAATTATATGGGAGAGACAAGTTCAGGAGCCTTGGTTAAAAAGCTTTCACATCTCAGATATTTTGCTTGCTGGATACCTCGGCTGAGTGAAGAAAGCAAATTCATTGTTTTGTGTGGAATTCTGCAGTGCCAAAATTCATACATAATTTCTGATAAGAAATAAAAATTGTACAGCATGCTCTCTTTCTTCTTTTCAGAGAACCTCTACTATTGACAAATGATTTTATAAGATTAAAGGGTGGAGGAAACATGTATAGAAGACCATTTGATTATAACTCGGATATTCTCTATGTCACTAAAATTTTTTGTTCAGTACAGGGAGAGTAGCATTTAAAATCAGCTCTACTTTAGCTTTAAGTATTAACCAATTAAACTAATTTAAAATGGAATACTTTCATATTCCATTTAGTGTTAAGTTAAAGGGAACAATTATAGGTATGATTCCAAATAATGCTAAGAAAACACATTAAGTGATTTTTGTGCAGTTTTAAATAAATGCTTCAATATTTTATTTAACTCCATTAACCTTTAGCAAAATATGATTTACTTTCCCTTTTCCTCCTATTCATTCCTTTTCCTATCATCATTAAATGCTCATTGTTGATCTTCAGCGTGCTGGCATAAGGAAGGCACAAGGGTGGAAGGAGCAACACTTAATCCAGATCAGGTACAGACAACATAACTGTGCCTTTAGCATCTGCAATCAGCTGGTCTGCCATCTCAGCATTTACAAAATGTCAGCTTTCTCCATCAGACAAGAGTGGGTATAACTGGTCTGGCACAGCCTTAGGCAAAAGTCTAACTATCAAGGGGAGGGGGTGGGAATCATGCCTCTCCTCTTTCATATTGATCACAAATATTTTGAAATATTTTTTTAAAGGGCTTAGTAATGGCATGGTATGTTTGGTGCTGAATTTTACTCAGATATTGGTTGTTCTTTTTCTTTCACAAGATAAATCCACATGCATCATCCCCTAACAGGAAGAAAAGAACAAAAAGAAAGCAAGGAGAACCACTCTATAGTATATTTCATATTGTGATAGCACAAAGGACTCAAATTACAAGTAATTTATCTTGCCTTATATATATTAGCCATAAATCACTATCAGGCTTTCAGAAAACCTGATATACTACACAAAGATTAAAAAAAAAAAAAAAAAGCCTAACTTCTTCAGTCCTCCTTCTGTTTTTCCTTTTTTTTTTTTTGCCATTTTTTCCCCAATTATAACTTTTTTTCACTAACATTAATCATAGATTTAGGAAATATAAAGAAAAAAAAAGGAGAGACTGCAGATATTGCCCTCTGTAATTGTTATAACAGAAGTAAATGTTTATGTGCAAAGAATTACCAAAAGAGGAAGGGTGTCAAAGAGTAAAGAATAATCTCTTACAGAGTAAACAGCACAGACACAAAATCAGGGCAGGGGTGGGAGGGAGTGAGGAAGGAAATCTTTTCCCAGTTGTTGCTGATAGTGCATGTAATTAAATGCCAGAGACACATCCAGAAGCAACAATGAATTAAACAACAAGATATTTTGATACAACTTTATATTACGAGATATAAATGCAAATTCAGATTAGGCTGATAAAGTAAACATGGAAAAGGAGAAAAAAAAATCCTTTAWAAAGAAGAAAACATATCATATATTGACTTTTGAGCACAAAAGTCAGATAGCTCCAGGTGCAGATGTGTAGCACAACTCTATGACTCTTTCTTCAGGTATGGCATCATTTTTCACTTGGAACTGTGCAGTAGCGGGTCCCAGAGGCAGGGACACTGACCTCACATGGTCGAGCACAATCACACTGCTGCCTCTAAGAGCATCAGCTGAAATCCATTTCCTTAGGAACAGCAGAGCTTCCCAACTTTTAAATAAGCAACTTTGGACATGTATGGGTCGAGGCTATTTCTTCCCTGCCACAAAATATTCTTCAGAGGTTGGCTTTCCTAGCAAAGGGTTTTGGAGTTAGTAATGCTTTTAAATATGTCAGATCTTAAATTTTTCTGGATGCTGTAGCCTCCGGAAATTATATTTTTCAATAAGACTTCACATTCTTATGCTTTTTGCAGAACCACTCTTACTAGATGTATTTTTGAAGGGGGAAGTGTTTTATTAGTATGTGTTGCTTTTGAATTAATAATAGATGCCAACATGATTTTTCATAACTTCTCCTGCCCCTTTACTCAAACCCCAGGTAATTTGAAAGTCCTATTAAAAATTTGCCGTTTACATCTATGGTTTTGCACAGGCCCATATAGAGATGATTTATGTGGAATAGATCTTTTTCAGACTGTGAGTTGGCATTTAAAAATAAAGCCATTATTACATATCTACACTGATTAGTGTACTGGTCTGTGAGCAGTGAGTAGTACACACACTGAATTCAGACAAAGTTCACTGTTACCTGACTTTTTAATGTCAAATAAATTTCACCCATAATTTCTCAACCTTCTTTTCTGAAYTTGGTTAAGCTTAAATAGCCCCTTAAACTAAGGATTTATCCCACTTTTACAGATGGACAGCAATGAAAAATAAGTTTGTCTTTTTTAAAAATACACATGATCTAAGCCCAGCCTAATCATAAACTTTTCCTTCATCTTGACAAAACTGAAAATATAATATGCACTATCTCAATAACCTCTTCCCCTAGCTTTTGCAAATCAGCACATCTTTTAAAAAGCACAATAATTTGTACTTTCAAAAAATGATTTCAGTAAGGAAGATTTTCAACTAAAGATACGATTTCTAGTTCATTGTAATTGCTCATTATTCCTTTTAATCACTGAAATATTATTCATTATGCACTGAAAAACTAAGTTATTCCAGAATAACAGCAATAATAGATGTTTTAAATAAAGTTTGGACAAGGAATATTTTTTCTCCTATTGACATAAAATACTCAGAAAGTGGGTCTAAAGAGGAAAAAAATTGTTTCTGGGATGTATTCTTGTCTTCCAATCTGCTTCGAAATCAAAAAGCATTGCTGATGTCAGGTGGGTCAAATCTCCTGTGAATTAAATGGATTCTCTACTAAGGGAATCATCTCACACCAGGAGATTTCTGGCCATAATTATTATATAAAAGTATTATGCTATGTATGTGGACCTTTCAAGAGCATAAAAGCAGTTTATTATGGAAGGAAGGGTGAGGAAAGGGAAAAGCAGTATGAAGCAGGAGGAAAAGTCTGCCCTTTGGAGATTACTGTAGGACAGGAATGGGACAATGCAACCACAGGGAATATCTTGACCATCAGTAGAAGTGAAATCTCACTTAGTCCAGTCCTAGATGTGCAGGGCTTGCATAAAGTCATCTTTGTCTTCTCTTCCTGAATTTCAGCTCAGTTATGTTTCTGAAACAGGTCTGCAGAGTGGAACCCACACAATAAATACAGTAAACTGAATTGCTGTGATTCTCTTAGTATGAATTCCAGTCAAAATAGTTTTGATGCTTTATGCAGTAATTAGGCTGCATACATATTTTTACCATTGTTTTCTCCAGATAGACAACCTACTTCAGCTTATGAAACAATCAGAAATATTGTTAAACTTAATTATTTCAAGATTTGTTTTGTACATGCAGTTTTATTTTCCATTACAAGCTTAAAAAAAAGGAGCTGAAAATTAAGCTGTTAATAATCATAATGACAATAACAGCAATTATTCTTATATTGCTTCCCACTGGGCTCATGAGGTACATTAAGAGCAGCTGTATCAAAAAAAAAAAATACAACCCACAAATGTGAAGGTAACACACTGTTACCACATTCATTAAGCATAATTCTGTTCTCCAACAGTATAGGCAGAAACACAGCAGCAGAAGGAGAATGCACTGAGGACATTGTGGGCATCAGCTGAGAAAGCAACCTGACTTAAGAATCAGTCCTGGAAAATAAATAGTTATGATGTTGGCAAATGCAACCCATCTTAAAGCACACAGCCATGCCTCTGGTGTGAATGCAGATAGGTAATGGCACAGTTACTGGGTGTGAAACAGGTCAAGAACCTGTGGGCCCATAGTATTAATGCCCTTGTTTGGGAAAGCAGAAAAGGCTGGAAATGACTGGGTTGCCCCATTTCTTTAAGTCCACCCTCATGCGTGCATGCTATGCTACAGCACTACTTCGAGAAAAACAAAGGGGAAAAAATGTCAAGTAGTTGTGGGAGAAGGGAAACATCAGGTGATTATTAGAATTGACATTTGTCATAGGAGATAGTTTAGAGCCAAAGCTTGATCCTGATTGCTCTGATTTCCTCAATTTACACTTAAGTCAGTGATATCTGGATCTTTACCATACAAAGACCTCTTCATTAGAAAGACATTACAATTCACTGTCATTCTACTAATTACTTCACTTGTGTCTTTCACTTTTCTTCAAGTCCCTATTTTAAACTACTAATTGTTGGCTGCAAACAGCATCAAGTTATACAACTTGTATATGTATTCCTAGAATGTACGAGGTTTGCTTTGTGCCACAGGTCCAAACTAGATTGTGCCTGTTTTCCTAAACCATTATTTGTCTTAAAGAAAATGAGAGAATGGAATGAAATCTCTGGATGCAGCAGTGAGGAGAGTAAAGAACTATTTTTATGGTTTATGTAATAATAGTTACATTTTTACTTCCCTAGCATGTTCTGTGAAATTATGCTTGAGTTTTTATTTTATTTTATTTTTTTAGTATTAGGGTAGAATTATCTTCTTAGAGATGGTTGCTTGCAACTTAATTCTATTCAAATTCTGGTTTTCTGTATCAGAAAACTCTTCATTTTTTGCTATTGAAAATTTCACTTAATTAATTATCTTTCATTGGAAACAGCTTCATTGGAGAGTTCTTTCAGAATTTGAAACAATACTGTATTCATGTTATGTTTTCATGCCTAGAAAACATAATATAGTTGCAAATATTTGCTAAACATTATGCATTATGCATAGGCATAGTTGGAGAGCCCTATATCGTCATTCTGATAAAGCTGCTTACCAGGACTTGCTGTATATAGGTCTCCCCATGACCATGTCTCTGGAAACTTTTCTATGAGTGAATAAAGCCACAATATTTTTTCATTTTTGGCCTGTCATTTTTCCTGGGCAAATTCTCACTACTTGAAATCTCATCATGGAAATGGACCTTCTTGGCCTGTCTTAAAGCTTCATGACTAGCACAGATCATGTGCGCATGCGCACACACACACACGCATCAGTGCAACTTTTTCTAGTACCTTTCTAGCAGCAAATCTGAATTTATAGTTAATCTTTTCAGGATGTATGGCAGTCAAAACAAACAGATATAGGTACTTCATAAGGGTGCTAAAGTGAGTATCTCTGAAGGTGGTTTAAGAAATAGAGCAGAACAAAATAAATGTTTTCATTTGTTTCCCTGTCCCAGTTTGCTTCCCTCTTTGGAATGGCATTTAAGCCAAGATGCCCCATCACATCACAAGGACCCTTTCCTCTTTGTAATTATTTTTGACTTCTCTGTGGTTCATTATGCTGTTAATATAACAAGAAGAGCATGAACCACTATTTTTTTTCTCCTACCAAGCACTCCTCAACTCTCCTCTATCACCTCTAACTCTCAATGTCTCTGTTTTTGAGAAATACGGACTTCCTCTCCTTGTGTGTGTTCTGGAAAACTCCAGATCCCTCTCAGTCAACATACTTATGGACTGGAGTCTTTGAAGTTTCTGGAGCCTGGACTGAATCTTTAAAGATTCAACAATATCGTGGGCCAGAGCTGTTCTACTTTCTAAAGATGTAGGTCCTGCACACCACAGATACTGCATATGGCTGAAGGTTTACTATTCCCAGAGAACAGGGCTTACTGTGGTTTCAAAATTCAAGCAAAATGCAAAATTGTAAATTTACAGATCTTAAAAACACCTTAAGACACTTGTGAAGAGATAGTCTTTCTCTTCACAAACTAAAAGCACAAAAAATGGTAAGAATGGAGACAAAAAAATAAAACTCCCATTTTTTTTCTCACAGGAGTATTGCCATTCCTCTTTACAAACCCAATATACATTCTGATGACAGAGCATAGTGTTCATTATTTATAAATGTAAGATTTTGGCCAGGATTTTTTTTGAGCTGCCTTTCTGTACAATTATTCCCCTAACATAGTTCCTCAGAAAGAGAACAGATGGATTAAATAAGCGAGCTGATTGAAAGAAGTGGATTATGTAATAAAGTATGAATGAATATTGGACTTAAATGATCAGAATAATTTGCTTTTTCATTGCAGTGCCTTTTTCACTAGATGCAAAATAAAGTATTTAAAATTTGATTTCTGAATAATGTAGATGAAAAAAATCTACATCTGTTCTCCCCAGGACATGGATTAAAAAAAAAAAAAAAGTTAATTTTCAGTTAACAGCTAAAACTGTGTAATTACAGATTATCTAAACAAACGCAGATTCTAATATAAAAAATAGATATTTTAAAACTGTAATCTGAAAGAAAGCACAGTTTGTGTAAAGTTTGCCTTCATTATAAAATGATTACCAAAAAATTAAGATTTTATTGAATCTTCTGGAAATATTTTTTTCAAATTCAATTTCATTAAACATTAATGGTTTGATGAGCTTATCAAGGAATCATCTAAGTATGAAGGAAGCAGTCTCTGTTAGGGTTATAATATGATTAAGGGATACAGATCCCTTGAGTCCATTTGCTAGACTACAAGCTTTATCAGGAGGCAATTTAGTAGATTAAGATTGTTCAGCTCAGAGTTACAGAATGAAAACGCATCAAAACCCACCTTTCAATAGATGAGTATCTGATTATGGCTTAATGAGTCTGATGAGTATGAGTCTGATGTTCCCTACAGGGAGAATTATTTTGTGCATGTCATAAGCAAGTGTTCACTGTCACGGGTCTCTGCTATGCCTCTAAAATGTAATGCCTGGCCTTCAGTTTTCCATAACATTGCAGCTATTGTGGCAGATTATCTTTATGGCTGACAATTCCATTCCTTATTCTTTGCCCAGGTCAAATTTAACAGATGTGTGTGTGAGAAAGTCAACTGTTGAAACACAATCCTTTTAAATTGTTTTAAAGCAGGAATAACTTCATAAAAGGTGCAAAAAGCTCTCAAGCAGGTAAAAAGACCCCATCCTCTCAAACAGGATTTCAGTGGGCTTCAGCAACAAAGTTCAAAACTGCATTTCAAACTCACATGCTTAGTAAACTCCCTGTATTTGGAACCAACAAAACAASATGTCATCTTTTGTCACCTGAAAGTTTCCTAGATTTCTAATGCCCTGCCGATAATTACCTGAGCTAACTCCTGCCTAAACCACTTGGGTGTCCAAGTGCTCTGACAGGTTGTAAAGAAGCATGTCCCCAACCGTCCTCTTTCTGACAGAGAAACTCTCCAGTATGGGAGGGTGAATCTCCTTGCTCTGCATGGATCTCCTCAAGATCGATGTTGAACTCTGGATTTGTAGCGAAGGATGGAAAGGGCCATCTTCACCCRGGCTCCTACCAGCTGGACAGAGAGAGACACTTGGATACATCCGTGTTTGTTTTTAAGCAGATGGAAGTAACACTTCAATCAGCATGCCCATTTTGGGAATTATCCTCTGGAGTCCTCCCCATTTGTGGTGCAGGCAGGAGAGATGCTTCTGAGGTTTCTATGGACATGTCAAACATCTAAAGTACGCATTGTAGTGTCTCATTTATGGGTGCTTAAGAGCCTTGTTGGATCTGGTCCATTTAACTTACTGTGCCGAACTGGTAAAGAAACTAAAAGAATAGTATTGGGTGAGGGGTTAAGGGGGGGGGGGGGGGGGGGGGAGTGGAAAGAGATATTGAAGAGGAAAGAGTCCTGAGACTCAGGTACCTCTGTTGCTCTACCGTATTTGCCAGGTCACTTGTCCTACCCCAAATGCAGGCACTCATGTTAACGTTTCCCATTTCACACAATGAACTTGCTCCCTTTTCTCTCTCGCCCATTCACAAAGTTGCCAGCATCACCATTTCCAGCCTTCTCCTCCCTTGCCCTGCCCCTACCACCCCCGTCACAGAGCAGAGTTAACTCTGCCATCCCAAACACTGGCTCTTAAAACAAAATAAAATGCATGAGGACAATGAATTTTAAGAACTAATTTGCTCCATGGTGCCCAGTGCTCCTTGTAGGTAAAAAATGAAAATTTGAACCTCTGAAAATGTGAAGAGAAAAGAAAAGAAAGCAGCTGACAATGTTAAGGTTAATTTGACACTGCATTTCTTTTTCCAGGCTGTAGATTAACTAGAAAATATGATTTTTGTTATCTTCTTCATGGACACGTACAAATCCCTATTGGCAAAGGGTCTTTAGTTCAGCCTTCATTTCATTCGCAAACTTAAAAGAGCACATAAATTTGAAATATCACATAATTTAAATTAAGGTGTCTTATTAGATATTATTGTTAAATGTAACCAATTTGCAAATACAGGTTGATCAGCTTCTGACTTGAATAGGTTGGATTAGTTTAATGAATATGGCTATTCTCCATAAACTTTTTTTTTTTTCTAGAAATGCCTCAATTAAAGAAAAGTGCATATTATTCCAGGTTCACAGAAGCTTGGATTGAATTTTTACAGCAGGGCGAGACAGATATAGGTAGCCTTAGAACTTTGGGATTGCTTTATGAAGCCATAATCTTAACGACACTTTTTTTTTCTTTGATCTCATATGACTGTGCACGAACAGTGTATAGCTACTTCACTAATGCTGAAATTCTTCTTTTTGTAGACGTGCATCACTATGGGTACATATGGGTATTTTAACTTGTGTTTCTACCCAATTAAGAAGCTCTAGCACTAGCATAACAGTAATACATGAGGATTGTTAGAAAAACAGCAAAAATGTTACATAAAGTTTTTTGCCTATGAAATTATAGCCATAAAGAAAAAAGGATGTTCAGAGATGCTGAGCTGTGAGCAAAGAATACATTTTAAAAAAAATCATTTTCAGAATATCAGAAAAGCCCAGTCTTCTCTGATAAATCCTTCCACCTCCTCTAAAACTTGGAAATCTGTTGGATATTGTGACGGGAAATTGTTTTATGATCTTAAAAACAGTAATGTTTTTCCACTGTAAAATATTTAAAAGTTTGCTTTTTTTTTTTTTGCTAGGGGCTGCTCAGGACATTTGGCTAGATATTAGAGTTTACTAAACTTCAGTGTCAATTTATCAATCATATTTGATAATTACTAAGAGAAATGTACTGAACTTCCTTGAAGTAATTAGTGAATTCATCAGTTTGAACACAAGTCAATTACATAATTCAAGGAAGCTAATTTTTCCAGAATTATCGACATAGTATTAACCTCAAAACATTAAAAAAATTTTATATATATGTGTATCCACCAAATGTTTTTTTGAAACAGCCCTTAATACCTTTGGAAAATTGTCATTCTGAAAAGAATTTTTAAGGAATTGCTTAAATGATAGATATTATTTTGCCTGAAATTAGTGCTTAATATATGCTGAAGTATCCTGGCATCTCAGTCACATATAGAATGGGCTGGTGAAGTGGTAAATATTTTAAATAGCTTTTCATTTTATTTTCAAACCAATTTTCATTTTCCTAGGATTGATAGATATTTATTCTGATCCCCTGCTATGCAAATTCAGTATAATGTACTATAGAAAAGCATGTTTATGTTTCAGGAGGAAAGTAAATAAATAGAAAGAAGTGTACACAGAGTCATTTTATATTTTATTTCACACTGTGGTGTGCTTATATATTACTGATATTACTGTATCTATTTAACCCTGATATTGATTCCTCCATTATATAATGGCATAAAGAGTTCCTTCTTTTCCTCTGACAAAATTTGTACTCTCTTATTTTATTTTTAAATAATAATAAAAGATCATAATAATAAACGGCCAATTTTTGACGGTAGGATTCAGGTGATAATAGAGACAAAAACAGAGAAGCTTGTTCTCTACATAGTGCCCTTAAACACAGTAAGTAAATACAACTGTTTCACATTCATCTAGTAGCKGAGATGAATCAGAAATGCCACAAAAAGTCTTAACTTAACGTGTAGATCCACATTATCAGGCTGAGTAACATGGAAATGATCTCACTGACATTGGTCCAACATTCTGAAAAGATCACAATTTGCTTWAAGAAGAAACAGCAATTACAGTACTGTGGTTTAAACACAATCTTATCATATTTAGTCCTTTCTGTTAAAGCCCTATGTCCTCAAATCATCTTACCCGTAAGAATGTCTGTTTTCAACAAAAAAGAAAAATAATATTTCTAGCTATCAAGCCTTAGCAAAAGCTTGAAAACATGAACCTAAAACATTTRCAAGAAACAGCCAAATGATACGATCCTAATCTATGTATTTATATTTTTTAAATTCATAATTCCTAAGCCATATTCAGGGGTGTATATTTGTTTTTGAGATGCAGTCTACTTCAGCAACTTTCTCTTCAAAGCAAAATAACTTCTGTTATTTTAAATATATAAGGTAATATATATTCTGCCATTTAAACATTTTTGCAATGCTCATTTTTATTACTGGAACCATAGTGTCAAAAAAACTAATTTAGTGAGTCCCAATGATCTGAATGAGCCCTGTATCCACCATTGTTTTCACTGTGTCCCCAAAAATCTTGCAAAGAAGAAACAAACATCACACCTTACATTTATCATTTGTAGAGCAGTAGAGTCTAGAAACCTCAGCCACAAAAAACAGAGGTCCAGTTTATGCTTACTGACCAAATCCACATGCTTATTGACTAAACCCACAACAAATGACAATCCTTATCTAAGGGAACAGCAAACATCAGTCCTGCACAACACACTGTGGATAAATGGTTGCATTTAATAAGATGAGCTGAACTTGTCTCTGCCACATTTATGTTAGTGTAACTGCTTCACAAGAACTAGTGGTGTTCTACTGGATTTACATCAGGGTATTTGAGAACCAAGGATCCTGGAGGCAGAGCAGGTAGGACATCATGCTGTACATCTCGCAGCATGAAGGCAAGTCTTACTCCGGTTTTGTGCTGAGGGCAACCCTAGGCATGGATCTGCAGGGAGGAAGGTGAAGAAGAAAGGGAAGTTTAACTATCACCACTGGCTCGGGCTCTGGTACGGATAGCATTTCCACTTCTAGAGCAGCACTGCAGCTTCTCTACATTAGGAACACTCAGTCACCAGAGCAGCAGTAGAGGATAAGACCCAAATGATAATACTAGCAATAAAGTCTCCTCCCAGGTCTGTAGCAGGGGTGACAGAAGCACAACCCTTCCTGTCTGGGCCACTTCATTCAGGCAACTTTTACTGCGTGCAAAGCCATTCTGCAAACAGGAGATACTCCAAAGTATAAAGTAATTATTTATTGGTTAATGTACACTATAGATATTGAGGATTAATGAGCTACTCTGCTCTCATTAACATGGCTCACTACCCCCACTAAAGCACCCAAAGAGTGTTTGCTTTCCAGGCAGTCATCACTCAGCAAGCGAAGGGTCAGCGTCAGCAGGGAATAGGCTGATCCTTAATGTTGCTCAGTTGCAGTCTTCCAGATTCCTGTTTTATTCCTTTAGTGTCATGCATTTTTATGTTAGCATTTTTCCCTTTGAGTCATTGGCCTGATAGCTGTCCCTTTTCCAACAGTCTGACCTCTGTTTGCCACTCTACCTTTCTTATCTTGCCTGGCTCTACTCTACAGACTTTCTCACTGCTCTTTTTCAAAAATTAGGAGTTTTCTCAGAAATTTAAG
The DNA here is from genome assembly GCF_003343035.1 of Apteryx rowi. Taxonomy (NCBI): domain Eukaryota; kingdom Metazoa; phylum Chordata; class Aves; order Apterygiformes; family Apterygidae; genus Apteryx; species Apteryx rowi. The sequence continues at coordinate 73,698 of NW_020450853.1, forward strand.
CCCCGGTTGCACAGCTGTGCTGCACTGAAACCGAGCCGTGGGTCACAGAGAGCTGAACCCCTGGGACAAAGTAAATAGGGAAAAAGATGTGGCACCTTGTAGGTGGCCAGCATCGCCATGGTCAGGACTCCTGCACAGTACCAGGTCTCGGGGACGCGTCACCTCCTCTCATGCGGCTTGCAGGCTGAGGGAGCCCTTCCTCTGCTCCTCTTCTCCTACCAAGGCTACTCCCGGTTGGCAGCACTGTAAACTGGTRCTTTGTCCTTGGGACTGGAGAACAAAAAGGAGCTGACAGAAAGTTGTCTTGGACAAAGAAAGAGACAGGACTTAATCATAGCAGCTTTATGGGACTGCAGGGTCAGGCAAACCTTGAATCTTTTCCTTGAAATGAAAGCAGAAACTCGATTAATTGTTTCTCTCTCTCTCTTTTTTTTTTTTGTAAGGTACTTCATAAAATGTGCAAGAGCAACAAGTTACATTTTTTCTCACTTTTTTTCTTAAGCAGTATTCTCCGCACGTTGAGCAGAGCCAAGCAGGAGCATTAAAGCTGTTCCCAGCACTAGGAACAAGGACACTCTTTTGCCCCTCTGAGTGAAGACTTTCCGCTTCCTCTGTTCTGCCAGGCCCTAGTGACTTTGCCCTGCAGCCTTTTACCTGAATTTTCTCCAAAATCTGCATGCAGCAAAGCAACACCCTGTGCTTCTATCAGAAAAATCAAGAAAACCAATTTAAAAAACAGGCATTGTGGCAAGCAGATTTGCAGCTAGGAAAGAGTTAGCTTCTTCATCATATCTTACACAAATGAAGAGAGACTAGTACTAATCAAATGCTCAGAGGGCTTAGAGCATATTCAGTGAAATCAGGTAAACACAGAGCTGAAGTTTTTGGTGTTGTGTTGTGATAACTGATTTATTTCAGCCCTCAATAATGCAAGTTCGTGAATAATAATCTCCTGAGTTTACTGCTATTATCTGTTTGTTCCTGAATAGGTTGATCTGCAAGCTTAACTGTTGTTTAGGAGCTTCTACATTACTCAGTCAAATTGTTCCTGAGACCAGATTTCAGGAATTACGTTTAAACACAGTTTATAAGTAAGAAAAGATTTGTAGGTAGAAATAATAGCTTTTATGAGACCAGCTGATATAATTAGAGAAAAAAAGGTCACTCAAGTTCTTTTCCAGGTCAAAAAGATTGCTCGTTTCTCCCACCAGAAAGATCAGTTCCTCATAGAAAAGATATTACCTTCAGCTGCAAACCTTGTTTTGTTTGTATCCTTTAACCTATCATTTCTACAACACAGCTACTCCTGCTAAACAGAGTGTAAAACTAGTTTCTGATCTTTAGTTCTGTCTTATTCTAGCTGGCTGCATCTCTTTGAAAGAATATCTAATATATGAGCTCTATATGAGCTCTTTGGAGGAATACCAATGATAAATATAAAGACTATACTTTCCAAATTCTCCTGGGAAGAATGACATCTATGAAGCAGTATTTTTTTCCATAGTATGGAATTATTTCTTCATATTCATAAAGGCTCCTAGTTTTATCCTCATACTGACCTTTTACAAAAGCAAAAAGAATGTTTGTCTTAGAATCACTCATTTCTTCCTAAGAAAACATGTACTTCTAAGATAAGAGTGGATAGAAACACTGTAAATAGATAGAAACAACACATTATAAGAGAGTTGGATCCTTAAACCATTTATATAGAAACAATTTTTTTTTGTCAAAGATTATCTTCCACCACTTTACATTACRTTACATCTCACAAGTTTGTGAGATAGGAAAATATAGCATCATTATATAATAGTCCAGGCAGTTAAAGCAAAGAGAAGCTAAATGACTTTCCCAAGATTGCAAAGAAGATCTGTAACGAAGGGAAGGGAAGGGAAGGAAGGRAAATGGTGGAGTTATTTTGGTGAAAGGTTTTTTGTTCACTACATTGCCTTTTTATTTTTGCATTTTCCATCTTCATTGCACCTGTAGAACAATTAGATGCCTTCCTCCTTGTCTACTAAATAAATAATGTACTCTTCCTCCCTCTTGATTAATATGCCCACTCTTTTTTATTTAGCATTAATTCCTTAATATTTTTATTATTATTGATATATTTACTTTTTCATAAGATACTAATTATTCTATTTGCTTTGAAGCATTTTTCAGCTTTTTTCTCTACCTTTTCTATTGTATTATACAATACATTTAATAAATTTCTTCTCTGGATTCAAACTGAAGTAGAAATATCTTTTTAAAAATACTTCGGTTCTTAATACACAGAATCACAGAATCACAGAATCGCTGAGGTTGGAAGGGGCCTCTGGAGATCATCTAG